>NW_024382077.1:0-7694 GCF_016835505.1 Polypterus senegalus
TATGTAGGAGGGGGACCTAAAGAAATTAGGCTGGCCTCCGTGTGGCTGGATGGCAGTGAGGGAATGGATCAAGGTCAGTGCTTGTTCTCTCATCGCCACCAGTCAGTAGCCAGGCTGACACCTCTGTGAAACGATGTCAGCAGTCATTGTTTTAGAAGCTGTTCTTGACCCTGTTGAAATTCTGATGTCGAATTTCACGGAACAAAGAACATGTTTGAAATTTTGTTTTCTACTTGGTAAAACACCAACGGAATTGTTCCAAATGCTCCAGATGGATTTCAAGGAAGAAGCTCTGAATCGGGCGAGAGTTTTCGAAAGGCGCTTCAAAAATGGAAATTTAAGCATTGAGGTACAACCCTGTTCTGCACACCTCTTCGAGCAGCCAGAATGACAAAAACATTGAAAAAATCCATGAAAAAATAAATGAAGACCGTCATTACACAATTGATGAGTTGTCAGAAGCTACAGGAGGAACATGGAGCTCAGTTCAGCGCATTTTAACTGAAGACCTGGGCATGAGGCTGTTTCGCCCAATTTGTCTCCGCCTTCTAACAGATGACCAGCAGAACAATCGACTCAATGTGTGCAAAGAATTGAAAATGGAGCTTGAAAGTGACCCAGACTTCTTCTCCAGGGTCATAACAGGTGACGAGAGTTGGTGTTACGGGTATGACCCTGAAAAGAAACAAGCATCGTGCCAGTGGAAGAATCCCGATTCACCATGGCCCCAAAAAAGCCAGACAGGTGAGATTGAACGTGAAAATGATGCTGATTTGTTTCTTTGACATTAGAGGTATTGTGCACAAGGAATTCGTTTCAAGGGGTCAGACGGTCAGCCAAGAGTACTATCTGGGGGTCTCAATTGATGATGTTCTTCGACTTCTCCAGTGCTTTTAATACCATCCAACCGGCAGTACTGGGGGAGAAATTAATGAACATGAACATTGACACCGCTTGGTTTCCTGGATCATGGACTATTTGACTTGCCGTCCCCAGTATGTCCGACTACAGAACTGTGTGTCAGAGACTTTGATCTGCAGCACTGGAGCTCCCCGGGGGACAGTACTGTCTCCGTTTCTTTTCACCCTCTATACATCTGACTTTAGATATAATTCGGAGTCATGTCACCTGCAGAAGTTCTCTGACGACTCTGTGATTGTTGGGTGTATAAAGGAGGGTGACACCACTGAGTACCAGTCTGTTGTGGATGACTTTGTTTCCTGGTGTGAGCGCAATCATCTACAGCTGAACATCAGGAAAACAAAGGAAATGGTTGTGGATTTTAGGAGAAGCAAGACTCCCGCGACTCCTATATCTGTCAAGAGGGAGATAGTGGACATGGTCTCTGATTACAAGTATCTGGGAGTCCATTTGGACAACAAACTTGACTGGTCACTCAACACAACGGCACTCTATAAGAAAGGACAGAGTCGGTTGTACTTTCTTCGAAGGCTCAGGTCTTTTAACGTATGTAACACCATTCTAAGGATGTTCTATGAGACCGTTGTGGCGAGTGTAATTTTTTACGCAGTGGTCTGTTGGGGTGGGAATATTAAGGTGTCTGATAAGAACAAGTTGGACAAGTCAATTAGAAAGGCCGGATCTGTGCTAGGCATGGAGCTTGATTCAGTGGATGTAGTAGCGAAGAGGAGGATTCTATCCAAAGCACAATCCATTGTGAATAATCCTTCTCACCCGCTATACAGTGTTTTTGCTGAACAGAGGAGCAGTTTCAGCCGGAGACTGATTACCATCAGGTGCTCCACAGAGCGCCATAGGAGATCCTTTCTCCCAACGGCCATAAAAGTTTACAACTCTTCTCTGTAACCCTGTATGTGGCTTTTTGCACTGATTGGTATATAACAGGACATTAATACTTACTTACTTTTTTTTTTTCCCTTAGTCAATATCTGTGAGCACCTGTAACCGAGCACAAGCAATTTCCCTTTGGGATTAATAAAGTTTTTTTGAATTTGAATTTGAATTTGAATTTGAAGACGGCCAGAATTGTGGCAGTCGTGCAAATAGCATGACAATACCCAGAACACACAGCGCTATGAATTCGCCAGTTTTTTTTTTATTTATTAATTTTATTATAATCAATACATAGTAATCAAGTTTTTACAAAAAAAAAGAATTATGCTAAGAACAGATCGATCCCCACCCTTGAGAGAGAGAGCAAGCCAAATGGTGTAAAATTTAAGGCTTGTAAAAAATACCTAAATCAACAAATTCTCTGTGCTTTATAAACTCATTTCAAAATATTACTGATTAGATCCTGCCATGTTTTGAAAAAAGTCTGCACAGATCCTGTAACTGAGTATTTGATTTTTTCCAATTTCAAATAGTATAACACATCGGTTTCCCATTGACTTAAAAGAGGAGAGTTTGGGTTCTTCCAGTTTATCAGAATAAGTCTGCGTGCCAACAGTGTAGTGAATGCAATCACAATTTGTTTGTCTTTCTCCACTTTAAGACCCTCTGGAAGAACCCCAAACACAGCTGTTAATGGGTTAGGAGGGATTGTGAGTCCAAGGCTGTCTGAGAGGTAATTAAAATTTTTGTCCAGAATAATGTTAATTTGGTGCAGGCCCAGAACATGTGACCCAGTGAGGCTGGGGCTTGGTTGCAACGTTCACAGGTTGGATCATGCCCTGGAAACATTTTGAGAGTTTTAGTCGAGACAGATGTGCTCGATATATAATTTTGAGTTGTATAATTGTATGCTTTGCACATATGGAGCTCGAGTGAATTCTCTACATTGCTACTTTCCACCTTTTCTGATATATTAATTGAGAGATCTTTTTCCCAGTGTCCTCTTGGATCTTTGAAAGGAAGGGATTGTAAAAGGATTTTATATATTGTAGAGATGGAGTCTAACTCCTTGAAATTGAGCAATACTTTTTCCAGCGTGGATGAGGGTGCAAGATGAGGAAAATCTGGAAGGTTCTGTTTAACAAAGTTCCTGATTTGAAGATAGTGAAAGAAATTTGTAGCTGGAATGTTAAATTTGGACTGTAATTGTTCATAGGATGCAAAAGACGCTTGTCTATAAAGATCTCTTAACAAGTTAAGTCCAAATTTTTCCAGATATTAAAAACTGCATATGTTTGTGAGGGTTGAAAGAGTGGTTCTTTTTGCAGGGTGCCACAGAAAGAAATTCGCCATGTTTTTAACCAGTCAGGTCATGACACTCGTGCCCCTTACGCATTCACTAAATTTGGCCCCCTGTGATCTTTTTCTTGTTCCCCAGAATGAAAAGGGACTTGAAAGGGCACCGATTTAACAGTGTGGAGGACGTGATCGCTGCTTCGACAACAGCACTAAATAGCATCCCAGTTGAAGACTTCCAAAAAATGTTTTGATCAGTGGAAAAGGATATTGGACAAGTGTGGGTCTTCCAATGGGAAGTTCTTTAAAGGAGACTAGTACATTTTTCAAAATATTTTAAATAAAATGATTGCTTTTGAAAAAGTCTCTGTTTTTTGGCTCACCCCCTTGTATATCTAGCACAAGACCAAATTGTAACTTCTAAGACAGGACTGATCTCTTTAGATCAAGAAAAAGCTTTTAACAGAGCGGGTCAGAAATGTCTTTTTAAAGTCCTGGAGGCTTTTGGGTTTGGGTACTCTTTCGCTAAATATAATGAAATACTTTATACAGATGTATTTGGTGCCCTGAGAGCTCCCTTCTCTGTCACCAGGGGTATTTGCCAGGGCAGCTCTACTCTTTACCGACTGAGCCCTTCTTGAGCAGCTTAGACGTCATCTTTCTGGCCTCTGCATTCCTGTTGTTACTATGTGGATGATGTGACTGTGTTTGTGTCCTCTTCTTCTGAGGTGAACACTTCAGTCGGCTACTTATTTGTTTCTCACAGACTGAAAGTTCAACTGGTTAAAAAGCAATGCACTCCTCTGGCTCATCCCGAGACCGTACAATAGAACAAGAACATCTTTAGGTACCTGGGGGTGTAGTTGGGTGAGGAAGGCACTGCTGAAGACAATTGGGTGGGTTGGACAGAGAAGACTGAAGCTCGGCTGAACCATTGGAAGTGGCTCTCAATGGACATTTCCTGCAGAGGTAGGGTGTTAATTCTAAAAAACCTGATTTCCTTCATGTTTCGGCACAAACTCAGGTGTGCTGATCCACCAGTAGCACTCAGTAGATCATGCAGATGATCACCCTAAACTTGCTTTGAGACAGTATGCACTGGATCCAGAAAGGTGTGCTGTAACTATCGGTGGCAGAAGAGAGCAAGTAAAATGGAGGCCTTCAGGCTCCAAACACTGCAGAGGTTGTTCAAAGGCACAGAAGACATCTGGCTTTTACTCTCTTACAAAAAGTGAACAATTTGAGATTTCATAAGCAGCTACTAGGAGACCCGGGTTCGCTTACCGGGACCTCCCTGCGTGGAGTTTGCATGTTCTCCCCATGTCTGCATGGTTTCCTCCCACAGTCCAAAGACATGCAGGTTAGGTGAAATGGCGATCCTAAATTGTCCCCAGTGTGTGCTTGGTGTGTGTGTGCCATGCAGTGGGCTGTCGCCCTACCCGGGGATTGTTCCTGCCTTGTGCCCTGTGCTGGCTGGGATTGACTCCAGCAGACAGTGACCCTGTGTTAGGATACAGCAGGTTGGACAATGACTGACTGACTGACTAAGCAGCTACTCCTGTTAGACCTATCTATTTTATCAGTCCATGTTTTTTACCTGGCATTATTAGTTTATAAGAACTCGTCTTGTTTTCAGTAATCTTCATTGTTTCCTGATTTGAAACAATATAACGAAATCCCCTCTGCTGTGCTCTTATTAAATCTTCTAAAATAAATAAATAATCACAAAGATTTGTCCTGTTATAAATAGCCAAATGGGCATGTAGTCCACTAGAGTGCACCTCACATCAGTCCTGGGCATGCATGGTCTAAACGGCTCACCAACCAATTTCTGTGCCAGTTTAAAGAGGCCTTAGTCAACTTAGGCGCTGGGTCACTATGTGAGTACATCTCTCTGACGATCAGATCTTTGACTCAAAGGTCACAGAGCTCATCGTTCAAATCAAACCAAATGTCACAGATTGCACCGATCAGTCAAGCTTGATTCTTAGATTGGTAATTTAGAAGGCAAACAGTTTGGCACAATGGGAAAAAACCATCAGAACCAGTTGTGTGTTAAAGGGACCGTTTACAGATTCCTCAGAGACTTACCAAGAACTGCATGTTGAAGTAATCAGAACTCCAGCGTGGAGAGCTTTTTACAAGCTGTCTCTGCAGAAGAGACTTGGCGACCAGCAATGGAGGATTGTTTCTCCTGGAACTCCTGACTGTTGTCCTTCCTTTTTGTCATCAGAGATAAACTGCCTGTCACCTTTTTATACTGTCGCAGTAGGGGGCAGTAGTGCTCCCTTGAACCCTCAGGTACCACGCCAAAACACTAGGTAAAAGTGCAATAATTCTTTTATTATAATAATTATGTGCACCAAGCACCCCTCCACTCCACACTATTCATAAATCAACCACAATAATAATAACAATAATCAATCCTCCACTCCCAGATGCGTTGCCCTTCTACCACCCAGCTCAGCTCATTGTCTGGGAGTTCCCATGGTCCTTATAGTTCCTGACCGGAAGTGTTCCTAGTCCACAAGTCCTAATTCCTTCTGGGTCAGGGTAAATAGTCCTTTTTTTACCCGGAAGCCCGTCACTCTTCATGTGACAACGTCCAGTCAATGTCTTAAATGAGTCTACTGCCTCCTGACAGCGACTCGGTGGTCTCCCCAAGGTATCCAGCAGGGCTGCGTATAAAAACTACATAGAAAGAGGCCCTGCTGGAACTTGGGACCCGTCCATCTCATCCTCCTGGCGCCTGGGGGTGAGGGTCGGAAATATGAAGCCGCCATTAATTGTAGTCTGAAAGAGAGAAGAAAAGAGTGCTGGGCCATTCATATCTTGGCGAGCAAAGCTCAATTTTTAAAACACGAAGAAACAGAAAAACTCAATGACAACCAACACGCTGCTGATGTTCAAAGTACTGGTGAAGTGCAGAGTGAAACTGGAGTTCATTAACACCACCTTACTGGAGACATGGACACCTTCTGCGATTTATGGGGGCTTGGGGGCACAGTGAATGTACAGAAGAGACGTACTGGGAGTGGTAGTGGTGACAGTGTTGTTTTTGTAAGAAGTATTTGAATTATAATGTGTGGAGTAGCAGGCATGTACTGGGGAGTAGATGTGATGTAAACCAATTGGAGTTGATACTTTGTTAAAAAATGTAACTATTTATTTATCACAGACAATTATGTGAATTAGTGTGGTGTAGGTGACATGAACTGGGGAATAGTGATGGAGTAATAGAATTATTAACTTTCTTGTTAAATTATTATTTATTAACTGTATAATACTGATATTTTTATGTTTTCTATTATTGTGCAAAATAAATTAAAAAATATAAATATCTATTAAATAATGCCTTTCACATCTATTATATAGTGCCTTATCTATCTATCTATCTATCTGTTATATAGTGCCTTATCTCTCTCTGTCTCTCGATTACTGTGGTCTGGAGTCGGTGAGTCCGCGTGGTAATGTGAGTAAAGCTGAAGTGGATGTTCACCTGTCAGTTTGCCTTTTATCTTCTTTACTTTTATTAGTATTGTCACTGTGTAGTTATTGTTCACTGTTGATTATCAATAAGGCTCAGCTTTAACATCTTTCTCCATGACTGCGTCTAAAAAGCACTGCCTGGCTTGTTGACTGAACAGTTTGAGAGCCTTCTGACCTGAAATGGAGTTAAGCTTTTGGTGGGCCTACAGGGGTCTGCTGAAGTGTGTGTGGTGAAGAGGGGAAAGGGACTGGTTACAGAAACGTAACCTAACGTCTTTAGTGGTTTTTGTGAATGAGGAGGCACTAACTAACAAACTTGTTGAAGGAATAGTGATTTATGGTGCTTTAGTCACAGTTTTGCCCACATCAGCTCTGGCGAAAAAACAGAGAATTTAAATCCCACCCCCCACCTTTTCCTAAAAAATTATGTTGATATGGGAAATAAATAGTTATGGACAGTTACTAGGTTTACTTTAGGATGCAGAATGTAAGAATTAAAGCATGCGGTTTCTTTTCAGAGGCAAGAGCATGTGATTTTATGAATGATGATTTAAATGTAGCACTTCAATTTCGAGCTGATGGCAGTAACTACGTGGTGTTTGTGACCTCTGACACAATGAAGTGCTTTAATTGTGGCAGACCTGGACATGAGACGTCCACAGCGTCCAAGTGGAAATGGTTGAGTCACCGTGTAGCTTTGCTCCTTCAGTGGAGAAATCAACAGAGGTAAACACCAAGGAATGAAGAGACGAGTCATGAAAGGGAACTGGAAATCGAAAGTATGGATGATTGTGAGGTTGTTGTGAAGCGGGGCTGCTGCAGAAATGGGTGCTGCGAGTGATCAGCCCCCAGCACAGCAGAGCCTGACTGAACCGAATGAAGTCACACTAGTTGAGGATGAGTGTTTGTCCGAGTCTGTGCCCTTTATTAGTGCAACAGGTATGCCTGTAGAAAGCACTTTGGAAGAGTAATTGCATTTAGAAACAACAGCAGGAAAACTAATATGTGCTCAAGAGCTGTGCTAGTCGCCTGCAAATGTCTGACAAGTAGATGACTTAACCCGATGCCAAGTGGACCGTGGGCAGAGAGTGCAG
>NW_024382078.1:0-21646 GCF_016835505.1 Polypterus senegalus
CAGTTTGTTGTGATTTTGCATATAACTTGATAAATATTTTGTATGTCTTTATTTGAAGTTTTCATCCTCTTTAATAAAACCCTTTTGTGCGTCCAGTGTCCGTGTGTGTGTCTTCTGGTGAAGTGCTTCGCGCTTGAGCCACACTATGCGTGTTCAGTCTCTCTTCCTGTGCAGAGATGTACACACACAAGCGCGCGTGAGTCACGCACACACACACACAGGCGCGCGCAAGTCACGCACACACACACACACAGGCGCCAGTCCGCACACACGACACACACACACAGGCTCACGCGAGTCACACACACACAGGCCCACGCTTGAGTCAAGCACACACACACAGGCTGCGCCGAAGTCACTAACACACACAGGCGCAGCTGAGTCACTACACACACACAGGCGCTTGAGTCACTAACTTACACAGGCGTCAGCGCTGAGTCACACACACACAGGCGCCGCATGATCCGTGTGTGTCTTCTTGAAGAATGTGCGCATGCGGCACAGCACATGTTCAGTCTCTTCCTGTGCATTCCCTGTGCAGAGAGAGACAAACACACACACACAGTAGCCTTGAAGTCACACACACACACACACACACACACACACACACACACGAGTCACATGCTTTACCACGAGTCACGCGACACTAAGACAAACAGGAGCCGCATGACCAACCGACCGACCCGACGCACCGACACAACAGGCGAGAGACAGACAGACACACACACAGGCACGCGTGTGCATTGTTGCAATGTTACTTTTCTTGGTTGTTTATTAATTTACAGATTTTTCAAATGTTCATTTTTTCCCCTGTGCTTAAAACTCATTAAAAAAGAGTTTTTAGCAGTAGATCATAAGGCTATAAGCGCCAAATTCTTGCAGTGTTAGTTTTCTCTGTTGTTCAAGGTTTTCTTAGTGTTAGTCAATGTTTTTACATTTAGTTTACTATTACACTGTACTTTTCTATGGTATAGTTAACTATATTTGTGCTTAAAAACTTAAAAATATATATTTATACAATAGTTCATACGGTCTGGAACGGATTATGGTCGTGAACCGAGGTTCCACTGTATTACTGTCAGACAAAATTACAGACATTTCACGGAAATACAAACCAGTATTACTGAGAGAGAAAATTAAAGGCACATAATACAGTGACGTATATTACAGCTACATACAAGGTCCCTTGCCATTTAATATAGACTGTTCCTGCTAATGTTTATGCACTACTGTTCTAGAGCCCGTTATTTTAACGGAACCAATATCTAGTATACACAATACCTTATAAACAGTGGTAAGTCTGTGAGATTAGGCATTCTGACAAAGGCTACATACTGTATTAATAATACAATAGGGGAAAGTAGAGCAATATATTACTCTACCGAGATAAAACAATTGGCATAGTCTGGCAGGATTTTGGGGTAACCATGTTTTGCACCCTGTTCGCAAATACTGTTTTGATGTATGTGTTTGTTTATGTATGTGAATTTTAGGGCACCCAGTGTACAAATGCGGTGGAAGTAAAACATTGTTTGGTTGCTGAATGGAATATAACCAACAAAGTGTAGAGACTTCATGTGTGTCACGAGGACACCCACATGTTTGTTAGTGCTAGTGGTAGTGAGTCCCTAATTAAAGTGCTAGGGAGTGGTGAAAGATACGTGCATCATTCATATGGCATTTAAGTGGTTAAAGTGCTAGGGAGTGATGGGACATGCATTCGTCATTCATACTGTACTTACTCATTTAGTATCTTTGTGTATGTATGTGTATGTTTGCTTACAGGGGCAAAAGCAGGCCAACCCATAATGAATTTGGCAAATTGTATTAGAGTAGCATTGTAGACTCAGAAATGCCTAAATTTATATTAAAGTCCACCATCTTCCAGTGGAATGGCAGAGGCAAACAGGCTAAAGCTATGAAATCTGTAGTTCAGGTTGAGAAAGTAGAAGTTGAGCTGAGTGTGCCACAAAATGGAAGGGAAATAGAAGGATTAAAAGCAAGAAAACAGATCATTTTTAAAGAACACAGCTGCTGTTATAAGAAAGAGGCTTACTAGCTTGTATTATTGGTAATAAGGAAGATCATGATGAGGAAGAAAATAGCAAAGTGAATGAAAGTGAAAATGGAATGTTGTGTGAGAGTTTTGAAAGATGTAACAGTTGGTGTGATAATTGTGAAGTGTTAGCATGTAGAACACCCACTGCTAAAGTGGGAAAGCAGTGAAAGACAGTGGAAAAAAGAAATGTAAACCACCCATGGTGAAACTTAGGGCAATAGTAACCAGATTGGACTGGAACCCTAAAACATGGGTGGGTGACTTACATGAGACAGATGAGTGCTCAGATAAAGAGTGGGAATGTGAGTGTGAGGAAAGGAGAGGGATGAAAGGAAGGGAAAACAGCAAGGGTGTTTCTTCCATTATTCTCCACTGCACCACAATCTCCAGGTAATTCTGAGGTCTGTCCAGTATTTAAAGAGCATGCTACACTGATAGATATTTCACCACTGTTAGGAAAGGTAAAAAGTGCTGAACTGAAATTTGATTTAGGACAAAGAGATCAGATGGAAGGCAGAGAAGCTGGTGAGTGTGAATGGCAATTGTTGACTAGAGGGCATGAAATGGATAATGGCTTAAGGATATTGAGTAAAGAAAGTGTGAAATTAAAACAAAGAACAATGGAAATTAATGGAATTCAAGTGTTTGTGTGTGAAAGGTCTAAAAGTGCTAATGCAAGGATGGCTGAGTTGGAAATAAAGTGCACCAGTTTAGGATTTGGTTTGAATGAACCAGGACAACCCAAAGAACAACAGGATGGGGGATGGTGCAGCACGAAAGTTTACAAGCTCAGCCAGCAAGCCAGGAATGCATAGGGATGTGAGGGTCCTAACAGCCGTGCTGGGGCCAGCAGTAATTAAAAAGCACACACACTTAGGTTCAGTAATTCGAAATCTGACTGACCAGCTGTTTAAAAAGACAGGCTATGAATCTCCATACAATAAAATGGAGAAAAGTGAGCTGGTCTTTAGTAAAGAGCACAGGTCAGTTTTAGGAGAGATGCTGGATCTGGCACTTGGATTCTGGAGAGGTTTTAGCCCACACTTTCAGGTAGCAGTTACCATAAAATAAAAAAGGACACACAGGCAATGAAAAAAATAGAAGGGTAGCACAGGAAGACAGGAAAGGGAAAACAGTTATTTCTCTTTCAATTTTCTGGCCTTTTGCAATAGTGCTACTTCTATTGTAAGGTTTTATGGACTTTGGGTTTGTGCAGGTAATAAATAGTGAAGGCAATTAGCAGAGTAAAATCCATGCAGGAGATTGGGTTATCATTAGCACATTAGAGCAGAGTGGCAGTATGGCCAAGCTGTTCCAATGAATGCCTGGAAGCAAAGTTTGAGTATTGGCACCAGGCTAACAACCAATAAGAAGAAGGTGAGATGGACAGAAACTGCTTTGTCACCTTCCATTTTGCAGACCTGCCTACATAGCGGAACGCATAAAGAAGCTATGAAAAGACGACAAAGACGACAAGCAAAGACTAAAGACAAAGACATGAAGAAGAACTGAAGAGACAGCAAGAAAAAGACAGTTATTGGGGTTTCAGTGAGTAACAAGTCCACAAGTCATGCAATAATAGGACTAGTCACAATAGCTATAGTTTAAAAGGAAAGGTTTGTTCATTACTGCTGCAAATTTATACTCCAAGGGGTGGAAACTGAACAAACCATTTAGGAATACCAAAATAAGGGGGTTAATTTTGGGTTCATATAGTATAGATTCTGGGTTTTAATTAATTAAGTGGGATAATTAATATCCATCCATCCATCCATTATCTAACCCGCTATATCCTAACTGCAGGGTCATGGGGGTCTGCTGGAGCCAATCCCAGCCAACACAGGGCTCAAGGCAGAAAACAAACCCCGGGCAGGGGTGCCAGCCCACCACAGGTTGCACACACACACACACACACACACACACACAAGGGACAATTTAGGTTCGCCAATGCACCTAACCTGCATGTCTTTGGACTGTGGGAGGAAACCGTAGTACCCGGAGGAAACCCACGCATACAAGGGGAGAACATGCAAACTCCACAGGGGTGGACCTGGGAAGCGAACCCAGGGTAACTTCTGAGGCAGCAGTGCTACTCACTGCGCGCCACCATGCCGCCCATGATAAGTAATATAATTAATACTATTGTTAAAGAAAGTTATACTAAGGAAATTGGTGAAGTAGGTGCAGCTGGTACATTTGAAGGTCATATGCGCTCCGAAGTTTAGGTATAGTTTTATTGAGAAATTATGGAAGCCCTGCTGAGGTTGTCAGCTGTGGTACAGGCACAGGACCAGTGGGCCAATTCTGAACTGAGGTGTTTAGCACATCGAGTATGCATATGGTGAGCAAACAATTCTTGGGGTGGCCTACAGGGGGAATGATGAGAGTTGCTTAGCTGTGATGTCTCATGGTGGTGATGCCAGCTTATACTGGTAAAGGCTGATGACAGTCAAAGGTTAGACCATGGTAGAAAAGCACAAGATGCAACTAAGTCAACCCCAAATATGTGAAGAGTGGCCACAAATGTTGGTTTGTGAACAGTTTATGCAGTGGCACATGTGCTCTCACTTGGGCAGAAGTGGTTGTACTGGCACCTGTGGTATGTTACCTTTCAAATTTTGATGTTAATTGTGCAGCTGCATATGCTTAAACAGATAGTTTGGGACAGGGGTCTAATTAGCAGTTAGACATAAAACCAGTACAGATTAAAATTCACACAATAGACTTAAATTTCAGTGGGCTAGTTTAGTGGAAGGTGTGGACATGCCTCATTTTGAACCAACAGATCTGATGACATATGAAGACTGCAGAAAGCTAAAGAAACAGATGAAGCAAGCCGGAGCAAATACAAGTCATCAGGAGCAGATCCATTTTCTTCTGATTGTCTTTGAAATAAAGAAGATATGTAATGAACAAATGGTCACGGATAACTTTTAACACTGGGAGAGCAAATACTGCAAATCAAAGCACAAGATATTCAACAGACTCTTTAAACAATTAAGACTGTTTATAAAGACATTGTACAAAACATTCATCAGGGTGGAGTGTTGTGATGTGAGATTTTGCATATAACTTGATAAATATTTTGTATGTCTTTATTTGTAATTTAGGCAAAGCAATGTAATTTAGTGTTTACCTTATAACTGAATCTCTTTGAATTTTACGACAGAGATGAGGGAAGGAAGTGCTTGACACAATTGTTTCTCTGCTAGAGTCTTTCAACCCCTGCAAGGACGCCAGGTTAGCTTAACATATGGTCTTGGGGGGGGGTGGCAGGTGTTAAGATGTTCTATTCCCCCATTGGTCTGAGGTATGGCTGTTTGGAATTGGTTTGCCTCAGAGGCCTTTAAGTACCATGTTGTCCTATTGGCTGTAGGGGATGGACAGAAACCCCATACATTTGCTTGCTTTATCTCACTCTCTCTTTCCTGTTAACCTTTGATGATGAAGAAGTATCTTTCTCTTACTAACATCTGAAAGAAGCATCTCTTGCTAACATCTGATGATGAAGACAACACAATGAAGAGCACAGCTCAGCATACATATTGAACAGGCTTGCGGCCTGTTCTGAAGAAAGCTGAGCACGAATGATGCCTTAAATAGAGACATTTTAAGTAACTACAAGTCTGTGTGCTGCCTGAAACTATACATCACCATTTAATCAGTTTGTATGGTTGCCAATATTCAAATGTACTTTGCATATTTATTATTTATTAATATTATCAATAATACATTATTTTATGTGTAACTTAACTCCTGCTTGTCTTTTTACTATCTAATTGCCTGAGGTTATAGATATAGAAGGGTTGGTGGGGATAAGTTATATACAATAATACCTTAAAAACAGTGGTAAGTCTGTGAGATTAGGCATTCTGACAAAGGCTACATATTAATAATACAATCGGGGAAAGTAGAGCAATATATTACTCTACCAAGATAAAACAAAGCTAAAATTTAGACACGTAATCTTTCAGTCACATAAAAGATCGATCTATCTATCTATCTATCAAGTTTTCCAGCTTATGAAGAAGACATTTTCATATAGACTGCAAGGGATGAAACAGTATAATATTTAGATATTATATTTTCAAACCCTTACAATCCAGTTTAACATTCACTTTATTAATTTTAGTTCTTAATGAAATGTTAGTGTATGCCTAGGCGTGTCCACCTTTAAGATAACTTCATTATGAGAGTAAGTCAGTTTTAACTGATTGTGGCTTATGGATACTTACATGTGTATAAAACAAATTGGTAATTGCACATTTAAATACATATTAGTTATTTTCCATCTCTGATCACATCTCCTCATTTGTTACACTGTTTATACTTTATTTCATTCTGAGACATTTATGTAGAGCTCACTAGTTAATAATTAGAACATTAGAATATAAAACATATAAGTTGCCAGTACAGCTTTCAGAGGCCTTGTTAGCTAACATTTGTTTTCAATAACTTTTTAGGGGCAGTTTCAAACCACACTCAAATAAAGTATAAGTGGCTCACAGCAGGATATTTTTAAGGTTAATCATCGTTCCTAATTTTACTATGTAGCATGTGAATATCTGCTGTACATAAAAAATGGATATCTAACCATCAGTATGTAGTAGTAGCAGCAGTAGCTGTAGTTCTGTCACTTGTACACAAAACACTGAAAACCTTAGTTACATGTCTGACTAACATGCACTAAGAGCTACAACATCTGTAAAATCCATTACTCTGTAAGTTGCCTCAGTAATATTCCATGTAATTTAGACATGTATCTATAACATATTTCAGAGGAAGGAGTAACATACAACTTATTTCTGGTTTGAATTTAAATTTTCTTCATTTAAAGAGAACTGAAATACCCACACATAAGCATAATATACACAGCACACAGGTAGCATTTGAATACTCCATCTGGTAAGCATAATTCATAAAAGACATTAAGAAGTGTGTGAATCAGAAAATATCAAAACTTTAAAATAACTCTGACACTTTAATTACTGTTTGTTTGAATCTATACATGTAATACAAATCTGGTGAAAATTAAGATATTCCATGTCTAGATATGGAAAAATCAATCCAAGTGGTTTCAGATCTCATGCTATACAAAAACTTTTTGGGAAATGTTGTTGCCAAATGCAGCACATAACTGCAAAAATACTGAAAACTCATTTCAGTTGTTTACAATATAACTGTTGATTAGACAATCGTTTTTAATGTTTTAATTTTAAATTTACCTCTCGAAGTCTGTAACTATTTGTAATATAAGTATACATACCACTGGAAAACCACACTCTTGAAATATAACACAGAATGGATTTGCTAGCAAAAATCGTAGCAAAATTTTGTTACTTATTTAAAATATCGTTGTTCTCCCTGAATATCCTATTCTGTATTTTTTTATTAAAAGGTATGGTGTTGTTATGGAAATGTGGAAAATAACATTTTAACTGCAAACCTGTGTCTACCAAGTAAGCTCTTTATATTTGTTTTCTATTATTAATTTAATGTTTTGCTGGTTTGTCTTTATTTTATGGTATGTATTGAAAAAGAAGCCTATGATTCATTATGTGTAAAATATTAATAACAACTTTAACAAATGACATTAAGTTAATTTGCATTGTTAGCTTTTACTGCATATTTTCAATCTCCCCAACTTTAAGATCTTAATATGTTAATATACAAATACAGTATCTTGGAGTGTTCTAACTCTGTTACAAGGGTTATATTATAGTATAATTATTAGATTAATAGTATAGGATGAGAAAAATCTATTCATTGTATGAGGACAGACAGACAGACAGACAGACAGACAGACAGATAGGATACTTTATTAATCCCAAGGGGAAATTCACATATTCCAGCAGCAGCATACTGATAAAGAACAATATTAAATTAAAGAGTGATAACAATGCAGGTATAACAGACAGACTATAACTCTGTATAATGTTAACGTTTACCCCCTTGGGTGGAATTGAAGAATGGCATAGTGTAGGGGAGGAACGATCTCCTCAGTCTGTCAGTGACAGTTAGTACTCAAATTTACATCCAGAAAAAAATAGAATGTGATATGGAAAATCTAACATTTCATAACATTTTTAAAAGAAGAAATTTGTGAAGTCAGAATTTGTTAAAAGGAAAATATAAAACAGATGCATTATAATTTGAGCTATTTACCTTTAAAAGGAAAACACAATTACTTAGATATTACTAGAGACAGACATTCAGTAGCTTTGGCTTATATCAACATTTATTTGTAATTAAAACTAAGTGCAATATTTAGGAGTATTAACTACTATAATCTGGATATTTATACTTTGGTACTTAATTTCTTACAACTATTAAAGTCTTTATAAAACGAGATTAATCTTTATTTGTTATAGACACTCAATTTGTATACTGTACAGACCGTAATTGAAAATGTCCTATGTGATAAATGCGGGCATTGATGCATGGAATCCATCTATATTCACACTCCAGCTCATGCAGATCTATAGAGTCAAGTAGACAAACCATATTACAGCCATGTTCTCTGTTTCTGCATAGGATCTACAGTCAATTCAAGTCATTCTTCATAACCTATTTAAAACAGCATTTTCAAAAAAAAACAAAGGTAAAAGTGTGCTGAATTAATACAAAGCTTTGTTGAAGGCAATGATGAAGAAAAGTTTACATGCAGAGAGAAAGCAATGTCCTCAGGCAGTTTTTAGCTTTGTATATATATACAGTGCAATACTGGGCTGAAAAATGAGTATTAAATTGAAAATTCAACTTGCTGAGATGTAAAAGACTATGTCTTGTTGTTTTAGCTACCTGAATAAAGGCTGCAATGCTGGAAACATCAAGTGATTGTCTGTCTTCAGGACAGTTATGGTGATGCACCAACCAGCCGTGGATGCAGGTACTGCAGAGGCATGTTCTACAGATGCCTGAAGTTGGGTTTTCCAGCACATCTTGACAAATGCAGCACAGAAGTCCCTCATTCACATAGCCAACAAAGCGCTCTATATCATAGCCCATGTTGCTTGCCTAATGAGAAAAACAGCATATAAATAGAAAATAAATAAAATTAATTACTAAAAGACTTTTAAATAGTTGTAAAACATATTTCAACTGTAGCTTTTACCAACCTTTATTTAAATTCACAACTGAAATCCTTATGACTTTGTGATTGTATACTAATATATTTTGACATAGTTTGCATTTTGACATTTTTGAGCTCACAGTGCAATGGACCACCAATAATCAATACATACATAAAAACATACTGAAAAGAATATACAGTATCTGACAATGTTCACTGTGATTTTAATATTTTTATAGTTTACACAGGATTACAATTCATCTTAAAATTTTTAGAATTGGGACACATTTGGAAAGAAAACATATATTCATCAAAACACTTACATTTTCTTTTGCATAATTTAAGTATTAAAAAGATTTTTTTTCCTTACCTAATGTAAAATGTTTCAAAGTTTACTTTTTGGTGTCTCATTTCTTTCAAGTGTCACAGAAAATAACAAGAAACTAGAACTGAATACATCTATATTTTGGTAAATGAAGCTTCCATTTAGCGTTTAACCTCACTGTTTTTTATTCAATTACCAAACACAACACATCACTGTTGACATTTCAGTGGCATATTATGTATCTCTGGTTCACCTCCACTACCTCAGTACATATGAGACAGTAAGCCAATGGAGGCATTCAGTAACAATCAACATACATATTACTTCCAAATCAACAAAACAAACGTTGGATAATAATAAAAATGAGATACTGTACATACAAAACATTATTTTATTTCTTCATCAACCAATTCACCTCACTCTGGAGTGGAACATAATAAACTAGAAGCTACTGAAATTCAAGTTGAGATTTATCTTTCTAAGCTACTTTGCCAGCTCTCTCTCTCTCTCTTCTCTTGAGAGACGTCGTCTCCTATTCTCTGTCTGAGTCTGTATTGCCTCACCCCTATAGTCAACATCCGTATGGCGTATACTGTTTACTACAGCATTGTGACTGTATGTGTGTGTGTGTGTGTGTGTGTGTATGCGCGCGCATGTATGTAATGAAGTCGCAGGTCCCATCGCCTAGCCCCAAAACCACGAAGCTGAGTCTCAGTACTTTAACAACACCAGCCTTATTCAACTGGAAACAACAACAAGCGCTATTATTTATTGTAGCGGGATCTTTATAGTAATTGTTTATATATCACCCATTGGCGGCAGCTCTTATAGCATGTCTGCGATCTTTTTGGATAAGCTTATACATGAACTGCTACAGGCTGGGGAGACTTCTGCGATTGCTTTGGGACACTCTTCGCATATGAGTCGCCGTTCGTTGGGTGGAATCCCACATGAGTTTAAGAAACTCACTCACATCAGCCATGATTCTTTTTAAAGGTAAAGTGCAGGTTAATTTGTTTTATGTATTTTTATTTTATATCTTGTATTAATCATTTTTATATGAATAGTTTTGGGCTGTGGGGCGAATCATCTGAATTTCCATTATTTCTTATGGGGAAATTCACTTTGATATATGACTGCTTTGGATTGTGAACACGTTTCGAGGCGAGCTATGCTTACAAAGCGAGGTTCCACTGTAAATAGAAACGAATAGAAACAATTGTACTTTTTGTCAAAGCTAAGTATAGTCAACCTGGAAAAAAAAAACATTTAAACCTTTAGGCTGATGATTTCTTTAACCGCTAATTAAATTCAGATATTTTAATCTGCTTTTCCAAAACTGATCCTCATTTGCCAATTCCTGTCAAGGATCAACTGTAAGCTGGTCTTTAGTGGATAGTCAATGGGAATAATGACCTCCGCGACATTACCATGAAAGGTGTAACTTCTTCCAGCTTACTTAGTCTGGCACTATGCGCTGCCACTACTTAGGCATAAGTTCTTGTGGATTTCTGCAAACAGTTTCAGTGTTTTTGCCTCTCTCTCTGTCTGTAAGCTAGAAGTGGGACATCCTTGGTGTTGGGTGAGTTGTCAGCCATGCTTTTACCCCTGGATGAATACTTGTTCTGTTGTCCTCTGTCTCTCTACATTGATGTCCTTACCAGTTAACCTTCAAGCACACCCAACGTCCCTTGGTATATGCAACACCTCTTCTTTTGTCAGTGTCACATTCTGTCACGAAGTTCCCAATAATCCTATCATACTTTTTGGTGCCTATGCCCTGTGATTCTCTTTCGAATGGTCATTCCTTACAACATTAAGAGAAACAAATGGGAACTTATTGTGCAATTATATATATAAAGAACAAATGTTTACTTGAGTAAACAATAATACAAGTGATGTAATCTTTAGGTAAAATGTAATTGATACTAATAGTAAATGGCCAAAACTAACCAATCACCACTTTTGAGTATTCTGCAATAAAATACACTATTTGTGTAGTGTATCTCTTATATACAATATACAACATACCATGTTAATTTTGGTAGCGATTCTAAACCTAACATTTTTTTCATATTACTGTCTTTCACATTACCATGGAGCACAGAGCTCCCTATTCTGTATATGCCCTTGTACAATTTTAAAAAAGCGTCTCCAAGCCAGTTTCTGAAGTTCTTGGTCAGTTTAATGATAAGTGCAGCACCAACTGTACTTTTTGAGGAATTGTCCTGATCTCCTGTTCGTGCACCTACTCCTAAAAGGGGATTGATATCCTCTTACTATTAATAGGGTTAATAGCTTTCTCCAAGTTGAAGGCGAATTTATGTAAGGTGTGGGTATGTAAAAAAAATCATTTAATTTTACTACTGAACATTCTAACTAGAGATTTCTTTTATCCTCACCCGGATATGCTCCAGGTGCTCCCCGGCAATCACCCGTCGACACGCCCCTGTGGAGCAGAAGTGCGGTTGTAGTTCCGGGAAGCATTCGGGTGTCCCTACTCTTCCCCAGCACTTCCTGGTGTGGCAGAAGTACTGAGGTCAGGGTTTCAAGGCGTTTGGGCACCACCTGGCAGGACCACAGGACCTACAGGGTTTGGGCTACCATGCCCTCAAGCCCGTGGCCCCCAAGCAACCAGGGTGGCGGCCCCATTTGATCCAAGGTGCATGCCCCTTTCCAGTCCTTTATGGCGTTCGGCGAATCATAGCCCCTGGCACCTCTGACAGTGCCCCACTGCCAGCGAAGACCACTTTCGGGAGGCGCCGTCGTCTGAGGCAGCTTACCCCGGCGGGTGCCGGCTGAGGGTCGGCCCTGTTCTCCAGCAGGCATAGGAGGCAGCACCTGGACCACCACCCTGGTGTCCTCCTGTACCTTCACACAGGCTGCGCTTCCCCCTTCTACCCGCACCCGGGGCCCCACGCTTGGCACCCCTCTGAGGTTTAGGTATTGCCCCTTTGGTTGGAGCCACTTTCGCCCCGCCATTAGCCTCCATGTCATGGTGACCCCTCGCCAGGGAGAGTCCTCCCATCAGGCGGCCCGTCTTACTGCTTGTCCAGGGTCCGGTCCTGCAATAAGCAGAAACAAGGGGGCAGAGCCGCTGACTGGACACCCTTCCCTGGCGTCCCCTTGTGCACGCACTGCTGGCAGCGTAGCAGCCCCCGACCCGGCACCCCGACACTTACCTGTTAGAGCGCCCCCTCCGTGGGTTCCGTGTATCTTCTGTAGGTGGATTAAACGGGACCGCCTGCAGACCTTTCCTCTCCGCTGACCTCACGGGTTCCTCTGCCCTTGCAGAGGCGACTTCGGACTTCGGGCGTGTGCACCCAGCACTATCGTCCCTTTCTATTGGAGGAACCGGCATTCACCCTTCGATTCCTCCTGTCACTCTGGGAGACGCCCTGGCGGTCCGAGTCTCCTTATTGCAAGAAAGACTCCTTCCGTCTAGCGTCCCTGTAAACGGCCAGCGATACTGCTGCTGACTTGGGGCGGAGGGCGGCTTTAGGACCTGGGGCACTCAACAGCCCGTGTCCTGCCAGCCCTCTTCGCTGTTCTCTCCCTCATCAGCGCTCACAGCCCCTGCGCCGCATCCACTGTTGGAGGACTAGCTACTTGTTGCTGATCATTGTTATCACAGCCGTTTTCGGCAAGCCCTCCCTTATGCTGTACGGGGATGGCTGTCACCTTCCCCGCCGTACACCTCCGGTTGAAGAATCCAGCATCGCCGTCTAATCGCCCTCAACAGCTCTTCGATTGACGCGACCACCTTCATCTCCAGTACCCACAATTCCGCCCGGAGGGCATGTAGCACCTGCAACAAACGCTGCTCCAGCGGGCTGAAGGCACGCCTCCAGCCTCCGACATGAGCAGCCGGCAAAGACAGGAAGTTAACCGACGCGGAGCTTACCTCTCCGTCAGCCCCAAATGCCGGCAACTTCCTGTGGGCCTCTTCCTCCGGCCCAATCGGGTCTCCCCCCGGCACGTGATGGACATTCCCGTCCCGCCTCTCTCCAGTCATCGGCGTGCACGCAAGACACACCATCCAATTGCGTGCCTGTCATGGGGAGGGACTTCTGGTCTGTCAGCCATTTTGGCTCCCCTCCTGTGGCGGCGGCGTGCTTCTGGCGTTCTTTAAGTTTGCGAGTGCCTCTCAAGCTGCAGCGGCTCCTTCTCCGCAGCTGCGCTGCGTGGCGAAGCCCCGCAGACCAGCGCTCACGTCCCGTCACTGGCGCGGATCCGAACAGCCCCTGCCTGAAAGATAGAAAACACGCCGCTGCCGATAGGCAGGGAACTCACCTCCCAGGTCCCATCTAAATGAGGAGACGTCCTCGGCGTGGCCAATCTAGACGCAATGCCGGTGAACTTATAGGAGTCTTGCTGCACTCGCGCCATGCACGTCGCCAACCCGCGACAGGGTTAAATGGCTCTCCTGCCGACCCGTGGCAGTCCGTGGGGTACCTTTCTTCCGCGGGGTTGTGTACATGCCGCTCCAGCGTGTGGTGGAGTTTCCTGCTCGCGCGGGCCGTCCACAACACAATTTTTTATATAGGTCCCATGCCTTGAAACAGGCAGAGAATCCTGCAAGCTACGCCAGATTTGAGCGGGACCGGACACAGACAGGCAGACATGTTGTTATCCACCACCACCGTTAATTTACAACACAACTATTTAAAAAGTCAGTGCACAGCAAACGTGCAAAGTCCCCAAGTCAGGCCTCTTTCACTCTTGCCTTTCTTTGGCGCCTCCACTCGCTCCTCTTGCTTTGTCCTCCCCTTCACCTGAAACCGAGCCTCGAATGAAGGGAAGCGGCCCCTTTTATCCTCACCGGATATACTCCAGGTGCTCCCCGGCAATCACCGATGAAACGCCCTGTGTGTGGAAATGGCGGTTGCACTCGGAAGAAAATTCCGGTGTCTCTACTCTTCCCCAGCACTTCCTGGTGTGGCGGAAGTACTGAGGTCCAGGAGGTCCCAAGGGGTTGGGGCACCCCCTGGCGGGGACCACGAGCCCCTACAGGGTTGGGCTTCCATGCCCTCAACCCGTGGCCCCCAAAGCAACCAGGGTGGCGGCCCCACGTGATCCAAGGTGGGCGCCTCTTTTTGCCCCCCGCAGCAGTACAGCCTTGGTGGGTGCCCCTGGCACCTCTGACAACTGTTTACCGTCCTTCCAGACTTTGAAACTTTAACTTCACAAATTAGATTTTTTTTGCTACACCTTGATCCACACTCCACCTATTAAAAATACAAAATAATCCATAAAATGTCATAATCATCAACTCAAAAGGAGATAAAATGAGTAAATGGAAAAAAATAAGCTGGCTTACATCATACAAAAACAATTCAGAGCTTGTCTCATTTGCAGCACTGATTCCTGACAGTACAAGGAGCTCTCTCTCAAATTGGTCTGTGTCATAGCAGTATTTTCCATATGATGCTGATTAGTCAGTATCTGAATGTGGTTTAAAACTTTTGGCAATGCATAGGTGTACTGCCTTGAAGATGTCTGACTCCAAAAAAAACAAAAAAAAAACAACTTTGAACTGCACCAAACTCAAAATCAAAAAACTATCCCAGCACCAAATAAGTATATATACCTCCACCAAAAAATAATCACTAGGAGATATATAATTCTATATACAAAAGCCACCAAAATTACAACTGCTCCTCCAAATAGCTCAGCAGTGCTTATTTCTACCTAAGCTCTTAGGTCCTCTAGCGACCCCTGTTGGCGGTAACTCTTTAAATATAATCGGCAAGATTGTCCAGCCAATCTGCCAACACGTCTCTACCCCTCATGCACCTATCGGTAGACGTAGCGGCGTTCATGCCGCGGCGCGTGACACGCCCCTGAGCAACTGGGTATTTAAAAGCGAACTCCTGCGGGTCAGCAGCGGCGTATAACCCCTCGGTACAGCCAACGGCTATGCTGAGCTCAAGCATACCTGTTGCCGACTCACCAGTAAGTAAACCATTTTTTAACGTTATGGGATCCCCATCTCTGTCTCAATCAAAATGCGGCTTTCACTTTTAGGTAGCCACACTTCAAACTGCCTGCACTGGGCAGGCTGCGAGTTACCAGCGTGTAAAATGAACTGCGTCTTGCGGTGGAGCCTGTACTGGCCATTATACCGGCTCCCGTGTGTCCAAACACACCCCGCCTCACAGCGCTCACCCGCTAGACGGCCCCGCGTTCCTACAACAGCGCCCTCAACACACCAATGGCAAGTACACTTTCTTATAGCCATATAAATGCAGCTGCTTCACTTAAATTTGGTAAGACGTGACCCCATGCATTACCACACACCCTCCCCCTTAAGATTACAGGTCTCAAGGTCGGGACAAATAATCCGCCACAAGATTTTTCTTTCCTGACACATAAGCGTACCTGAAATTTTATAAAGGTTGGAGCAACAAATACCAACGGAGCCACCGCGATGCGTTTGAATGTCTCATTAGCTGCATCCATTGCAAAGCCCCAAGGTCACTCTCAACTACAAACTCTGTTGACAAAAGGTAATATTTTAAACTATCAATTGCCCATTTAATAGCTAGTCCCTCCTTTTCCAACACTGCATATTTCTTTTTTCTATCAAACAGCTTTTCGGCGGATAAACAAAATAAGTCTCCTTTCTTCTCCTTCCCCTGCATTAAGCGGTAGCCCAAACCTTCCCCTGAGACCTGTAAAATAAAAGGTTTGGAAAAGTCAGGACAATGCAATAAGCATTTTCACAGAAAACTTTTTTCAATGTATTGAAAGCATGTTCACATTTCTCTGTCCATTTGATGTTTCTTGGGGCTTGGTTTTTCAGGAGGTCAGATGGGGTACTGCAATACTTGAAAAGTTCGGAATGAACCGACGGTACCACCCCACTAGTCCTAGAAAACAACGGACCTGTCTCTTGGTGGTTGGCTGGGACGATTCTGGATAGCCACTTTGTCAACCTGAGGGCCGGATAATACGCCTTATTCTGTAACAGGTACACCTCTTCTTTGGCCAACACTGTCTTTTCGGTTTACAACCAGCATCTTTCAGGCGGTTAGAAAACTTCAGCAAAGTAGCTTTAAGTGGTCTTCCATGATTGACTAAACACTACCACATCATCATATATGCTCTAGCGTAACTTTTCTGCCCTGCAGCACTTTGTCCATCAGGCGTTGGAAATTGGTAGCTGCCCCATGTAGACCAAATGGCATTACAGTGAACTGGTATAAGCCTCCAGGCGCAAATGCGTAAGTGGCTTGGACCCCTCTTCAGTGGTATCTGCCAATAACCTTTACATAAATCAATGGTTTTTAAAAAATTTAAGGACCCAACTGCTCCACTAATTCATCTCCCCTTGGCAGGGGGGTAGGCATCAAAAGCAGATATTGCTAATTTTGAATAGTCTACACAAAATTGCATTTTTCCATTTTCTTTGGTACAGTACCACAGGACTGCACCATTCACTCACTGATGGTTCCAATTCCAAGTTGTTTCATTTGCTCCAGTTCTCTTGAAGACCTCCTGCAACGTGCGGGATGCGAATTGCAGTTCTCACCGGACCTGGGAGGTAAGTCTTATATTATGTTGAAAAAGCTCAGTCTTACCAGGCAGAGCTCCAAACAAACCCTCTGGAATGATCCGTTGGATATCCTGTCTCTGTTTGTCACTCAGGTGTTCCAGTGATGGCAAGACTACAGCATCTGGTCTGGATGGCAAATACTGTTCCTCTGCCTCATCCCCCTCCAAGACACTTCGAATGAGAAACTGGAATGAAGGTTGTGTTCTCATGAAGCCTTTAAATATTGATATGAAATGTCTGTTTTGGCTTGTGGATGGTCAGGCATCTCAATCTCATAAGTGACTGGACCCTTCTGTGCTGTCACTGTATAAGGCCCCTGCCACTTGAATGCTGCTCTCAAAGTAGGCAGCAGTAAAAGTCCCTTTTTGTCCCACAGACGAGGTTCGTTCTCTTCGCTTTGTCATACCACGATTTCTGTTTAGTTTGTGCCTTCTCCATATTTTCTCTACCATCTGTGGTAGGTAACAAATTTTCCTGTAAGTTGAGCACAAAGTTAGCACATTCTTCGATTCTGTTGGTCTTTATCTCTTTCTAGAGTCTCTCTTAGAACATTGAGAGGACGGAAGATCGACATATAACAGTTCAAAGGGGGAGAATCCTGTTGATGATCAGGAACCCCCTGATATCGAACAGCAGGTAGGGTAACCATTGGTCCCAGTCAGACCCTGTCTCATTCAGAAACTTGCAACATCTGCTTCAGTCCAGCATTGTACCTTTCACAGCCCATCAGTCTGGGGATGATAGGGTGTGGTCCTTAATCCCTGATTCCTAACAACTATTTACTTGTTTCATCAGTTTGAAGTCAAATTGGACCCTGATCAGTCAAGCTCTCGGGAATCCCTACTCTGGAGAATAGCTGTATGCGTCCCGCTATACTACGGGCATTGGTCTTTGAGGGAAAGGCTTCAGGAACCGGTCGCATAATCACACACTAAAATGTATTTATAACCAGTGCGGCTCCGCCAAAAGGGCCCCGACCAGATCGACTGCAATCCTGGAGAATGGCTCTTCAACAACTGGCAGTGTATTAAGGGCACTATCTCCCCTTTTCACAGGTCCTACTTTTGGCACCGTTCTTTAATGTTTTTGCACATCTTTTGTCCAACCCTAAAAAATGTCTTAAGCCGTCTGATGTCTTTACTTGCCCCATATCCAGACCAAGGGGCTATGACTAAGAAAAGCACTCTATCCCTCAGATTCTTGGGAACACTAGTCTTTCCCCTCCTTATCTTGGTGGTAAAGTATGTCATGCTCTATGACAAACTTTTCTCCCGGGTTTTTGCCCGGGGTCCCCTGCAGCCTTGTCAAACAAACATGCAAGCTCGGGTATCAGCTGGCGGGGGCCACATCACTGGGATGTCAAAGGCATCTCCTGGAAGAAAGGTGGAATACGAGTTCTGCCTTCTGGGAACGCCCCAGAGCTTCTCTTTCCTCCTCTGACTCGGGCTTTATGATACATTTGGGGGGCTCTTAGTTATTGAAAAGGGGGCTTTTCCAATTGTCATGGGATCTCTCCTTCTGCTTGGCTGCTTGAGTGGACCCAAGTGTCTCTGCTGAGAGCACTCTGTAGCAAGTCTCTATACCCGCACATCCAACCTAAAAGTACTGGGGATGGTGTTATCCACATTCCAGGCAACTCGTAACCTACACCTTTTATCTCCCGGTTTATCCTTACTAGAGGATAGGGGGACCCTCACCCTGAACACACCTCAGGCTACACTCTGCCCCGCAAAACCATTTGGGCCCTTTCCCGACACCCGGCTCACCAAAGACTGGTGCTTCGTATCATCAGTGCTTTTTGCTGCTGTCCTTGCTAGTGGTAACCCCCACCATCTTCTCCCTATTTACTAAAGGGTCTTTGGGGCAGGGGGCAAGGTTCAAAACAAAGCTTTTTCTCTCTCTTCAATTCCTATGAATGTGGCCTTTCTGGTTACAACCATAGCAAATCACCCCTTTCCCCATAAACCTTCTCTCAGGTAGGTGGACTGCACTAACTGGACCACGACCCGTATCAACCCGGAGACATACCTTTGGGCTGTTCCATTGGTTAGGGTTTCATGCTGACTTTGTCTTCTCTTTGCAGGTTCCTTGGACCATGAGCGCCAAAACACCTCTGCAAGGGCTGCAGCTTCCTTGAGGTTTTAGGACGATGTTCCTCCACCCAGGTCCCAAGTCTACCATCGAACACCTGTAAAGTTGTTCTAATAAAACAAAGTCAATTATTTGATCCATATGTGTTTATCGGGTTGTAACCATTTTGTACATATTCTTTTTGGGCGCAGTAGCTCTTTGGAACTGTCCATCTCCCATTCTACAGGCGAATCTAATTCTATAAGTTTCTTGCTAATTTCAAATTTTTCTAGGATGGCCTTTAAAGGGTGTCGTACCCAAAGACTCCTCCGCTGGCATGGCCAAAAATGCTGCTCTGGCTCTCCCTGTCAGCAAAAGGGGACCAAATGGACTGCCCATTCTGACTTGCCAACCACATACTGTCGCCATCCTTTCAAGGTTGTTAAAAGTGCTCTCTAGTCCTCAGGCTCGCAAATGGCATCAGGCAGGGTAATCCATGATTCTCACTAGTGAAACCTCTGGTCCTCTCTGCAGGTTCTTCTGAGACTTCGCGACCGTGATGCTGTACCAGATCCACTTGTCCCTGGAGCTGGGCCGGGGTGTTCAGGCTCTTGAAATGATGTTTTCCCAAACCCCCGATCCTTGTCCCGTGGACAACGATGAACTGCGCAAGAGGGGTCTCCACAACTCTGTGTCACCAGTGCTGGTGGTATCCTCTGTAGCCTGAGCTGCACGGAGTCAACCCCTCCACGATCAGGAGTTTCACCCAGGCTGTTTCTTTGGAGCCTACTGTATCCACAGTCTTCGGCTCAAAAAAAAAAAAAAAGTTCTCTCTTCGACTTGATCTATCCACCTCTGCCACCAAACTGTGATATCCGTGTAGTATTAGAAGGGAAAATTTTTATTAGCATAAGAGAATAGCAAATTAAATATAGAGAGCCATAAAAAGTCATTAAAGCTTCTAAAACATTAGATTAAGCATAAATTAGAATATTGAAGCAAAATATGATAGGTCTAGCAAACATTTAACTAAAACCAGTTATATTGCATTATTTTAAGGCTAATTAAAATTTCCCAAAATAAAGAAAGAACAGCTAATTGATACACAGACCAGTTTTGGACAGGATAAGTTTGAGAAAACCTGTGATTCAAGGCTAGGAAGAGATAACATAGAGAAGAGGCCTGAAACCAGCTGGTTTCTGAATCACAGGGAAAAGGGTTTTACTAAAGGGAGGGTCACTGACCTAATGCATAAGGGAAAAACTTAGTAAATGCAGGCATTAGAAAAATATTATAAGAATATATTAGAAATTAACTTAGTTAGAAATTAAGACAAATAAGTAAATGTTAAATGAAAGCACATAACTATATCTTTTAAAGCTTAAGCTTTAGGTCACTATTGTAAAAGTTTCAAGGGCTTAAAGGGGGAAAACCCATTATGGAACTGGAACCTTGCCATAGAAAGGAAAATAGAAAGATTAAAATTCCATAGGCAGTAATAGAAAAGAAAAGGGGATAAAAGCATTCCCATGGAACTCAAGGTCTTTTCAGACAGGGAGTAAAAAAAGGGGAGTCAGAGGGAAGATTGGGAGGAAACATCCCCAGTCTTTGTCCAATCAAATAAGCCTAGCTGACAAAGGAATAATGAATAAGCCAGGTGAGAATGAGCCCAATTGAATGAGCTAAATGACAAGGGAAATTGTAAAAACTTCAATGGTGTAATGATCGTTGCTCAATCTCATTGCCATTGGTTGAGTCCGGTGGTTGATTTGAGAAAAGCCTTAAATTCTGTCTGTCTATCTCAAGTCCTAAAAGCCTTTATTTTTATGTAAAAAGCTTGATGAAGAATTCCCCGACAGTAGGAAGTGACCCACACTCTGGACATCTGATAGTTCATGAACGGGATCAGGGAATGAGCTGAGGAAAAAATTGAAGGATGAATTGCAAGTTATTTACAAGGTCTGAAAACCCAAAAACATATGAGGGGGCCAAGGAAATCCCCTTTAAACACTGACAATCAAAAGAAATAAAAACAAAAAGGAAAAATATGGTATTTACAAAAACGACCCTGCTAAAAACTCACATTATCCATAATAAAGGTGTCCTTTTATCCCTGGTTCAAGACGTTCCCCCAGCAGGAAAGAAAATGCACAAAAACAAGTGTGTATATACAAAAACTGCACCAAACCCAAAATCAAAACTATCCTAGCACCAAATAAGTATATATACCTCCACCAAAAATAATCACTAGGAGATAATAACTTATATAAAAAGAATATAAAGGCCCAAATTTTTACTGTCCACAAAAAGCCAGCGTGCTTATTCCACCCGCCTTAGGTCCTGACAGCCCCTGTTGGCCGGTAACTCTTTAAACCGCAAGATTGTCCAGCCATCTGCCAATACGCTACCTCATGCCTATCCGGTAGACGACGCGTTTACGCCAATGACGCCCGGAACAGGTATTTAAAACCAACTTGCGTGGCGTAAATAAACCCCCGGGCCAAGGCTATTGATAACATACCTGTGCTCACCAGAAATAAACCATTTTAACGTTATGGGGGA
>NW_024382079.1:0-13495 GCF_016835505.1 Polypterus senegalus
TCAAACCCCATAAAAAGGGGTCACTGGTGAGGGCTGAGGAGTGAAAACTGCAAATTAGAGAAACTGAGTGTGAACAACAAGTGTGTGTTGTGTGTGTTGTGTGTGTTTTCATGAATTTTATTTCTTGTCACATTATGGCTCTGACTTTTCCACTCCCAAACCCTTGTTTAATCAGGAAAGACTGCAGTGCCCCTTTATGGACAGACAGATGGAGTGAGTGTGCACAACCACAGATTTCCCCTTTTAATAATTCAATTCATAAAGACAGCATTGTGACCCTGAGCCCTCCACCACACTGGTCCCTCCTCATCCTCTCTGCCCAGACTGTTGTTTTATTTCTTGTCCACAGCCTCAGCTTCCATTCTTTATTTTAATCTCAGTACTTGTTCCTGTCCTAGCATTTCCCCTTACACTCTCTGATGTCCTCACTAAAAGTTTGTTAAAAAATCACAAAAATAGAATAAGGGAGGAAAGAAAACACAGTCAGTGTGAGGAGAAAGGCGACTAAATGACAGAAGACAAAGAGGTGGACAGCTGAAGCTGGACTGGAGTGACGAAAGGGACAAGGAGGAAAAGAATACAAAGATAAGGGAACAAGAAAAAGGAGCAAGGAGAAGGGATAAAAGAAGAGGAGGGGAACAGAAGAGGAAAGGGAGGAAAAGGTGGGACAGCGGTAAATGACCAGCCAGCCAACCAGAAAAAAAAGGGTCACGGAAGAGATTGGACTGAAGGCAGTGTGGACAGTAATTTGGGGACACAAGGTGACCCCATTATATCAAGTACTGAAACAGGCCGACATCATTCTACAAACATACCCAGGTTACAGGACATCAACATATATCTGTCAGGGGGAATGACCTGGGGTTTGACCAACATCATTGCAGTAGACTCAGAAACTGAAATTCTGGGAAGGTGACCTCAGTGGGCGTGTCATAGATTCCAGTTGTGAAGTGGCGCCTCTTGTGTTTTAACTCACATTTGGGCTCTTGTGGACATTAAACCAGAATCTCACCACATGTAGTGTGGCTTCACAGCTTTCTCAATAATCCAGTATATAGCCCTTTTGATATTTTATACACACATGGTCTTCACGATGTCATCACAGGTCCAAACCCTCTCCTCTAAATCCTTCTTTGTCATTTGTCAGTAGGGGAATCTTCCTCAATGCCAACCCGACAATCAAATGGATGGACTGGAGTGTTAATTATGTGCGTCACTAAGGACACCTGTCACACCCAGTCCTGTCTCCACTGGTCACTCTGGTCACTAGAGATTCTCTTTTACTAAATACAGCTGTGTGGTGACACATGTCAGGGGGCAGTGGTTGTGTGCAGGTTTTAAATTAAAATGGTGGACTCAGAGGGGGGTAGGTGGATGTGGTAGTGTGGGGAGCAGAGCAGCCCTGGGTGTTGGTGGTGAATTGGCGGGCGCACTTTACACCTGCAGACACGTGTGGTTCAGCCAGTGTCCTCATTAGTGTTCTGGGTCGTAATTAGACACCTGCACCAGTGAGTTTAAAATGAGCTGAGCAGGATAGTCAAGAACAAAACTGAACAGGGAAAAAATGAAAAAAATGGAGAGGAGGTTAAATGAGAAAAAGTAAATGCAGAATTGTGGCTGAGCTGATGCAGTGAGTGGAGAGAAGTGGCGTGAGAGGAGTGACCACGGCACTCAAGGGGGAAGGCAAACCTCTGTGTGCCAAAAGGGGCAAGTGACCAACTGCCGGTGGGCTCTCTGCTGAAGGCTGAGGGGTGCTTAGGAGAAAGGAGAAGGTCTCAGGGCACCCCCTGAAGGCCTTGGGGTTGTGGTGAACACAAGCTGAGTTTGGGGTCCTCGTGGTGACAGCTAAGGTGGCTGGGCAGAAGCCATGGAGGATGACTGCCCTTGCGGTGGTCTCTTGGTTGCTGAGGAGAATTAAATGGTAAGCAGAGGAGATGTCAGTTTTAGGTGGGAGAAACTCTTGTTGTTTTACATCAATAAAAACCAGTGAGTGAGAATTGTGCCAAAAAATACTACTATCAAAGTGACAGGTGGCACATGATATTAAACATAATATAAATGTGACAAATACTAAAGTGACATATCATTAAAGAAAATAAAATAAAGTGATATGACTTATGCTGATAGGAAAACATGTTTAAAGTGACCCATAACAACATAAAACAAAATAAAACTCATAGAGCAGTGAGCCAATAGTGAGATATCAGATGTGGTGCCCAGCTAATACAGTCAATACAGCTTAGGAGGAGAAGGAGTCAGGCCCAGAACTCAACCACCACCACCTGTTATGAAGAGTTAAGAGTCTAATGGCTCTGAGGACTAAAGATCTCTGGTATCTGTCCATTGCAGTTCTGTGATAGCAGCTACGCTAAACAAACTCCTCTGATTAATTATGGTGGTGTGTATAGTGGGTGATGTTCATTGTCCATAACAGATAGCAGCTTGCACAGTGTCCTTCTCTCTGCCACCGTCACCAGAGTCCATTTCCATACCAACCACACATCCTGGTCACCTGATCAGCTTGTCAATACCCTCAGCTTCTCTCTTCTTCAAGCTACCCACTTGCTCACTAAATATAAAGTGATAGATTTACAACGGTGAACAGATATAATGGACATAATTAAGGACAATACACATAATCCAAACAGACAATATTGGTCTTCTAATATGGTGACTGGAGGACAGACCTGCTAAGTTGCTTTGTAAATGTCGGACCAAGTGGTATTTCCTGTAGAGCGTCAACTTCATAGTTAGAATAAGTTCAGTTGTAATTGCGGTGTTTTAACAAAAACTAAATTATATATATTAAAAGGCAATATCTATCCATAGTGATATGGCAGTAAGAATCACTTAAGAGAAAAGTATCTTTAATGACAATTTAAAGACAGTTCAGTGGGGAAGCCAATGACATACTTGATTAGTTGAGATCTGATGTATTTAGTGTCATTTTCTGTGGCGGAAGATTCTTAGGATGGACTTCCTCCCAACCGGTCATCCATTGGCTCAAGGACTTGGCTACTGTCAAGACTTTTATACTCTTTTCTCACGTTCAGAGCACCTCATATGTTCCAGACAAGCAAGTGAGATTTAATTTCATCTGTAAATGGGAATTGTTTAATGACATAGTGTATACCTTTCCCCTTAAATCTTGCCTAGCAGTTAAATTCTGAGAGCCCTGTTGAATTTGGCCTGGCCTGTAGATTCAGACTGGATTAAAAATAATTTTTGTCAACAAATAATAAACTAATTCTATTAAATGGGTGTCCCCTTTAATGAAGTACAAAGGAAACAAAACAAAAGTGGGCGTGATGCCAACAAAACACACTTTCAGTCAATGAACCCAAAATTTAATTTGCGTTTTGTGTTCGATGGCCCTTTTTCATGTTGAGTTTCTGGGTCAAGCAGACTCCATCCTCTGGGGTTGGCAGCTTTTCAAGTCCCACCCAGAAGGACAGGGGCAAGCTCTGGGCACTGGGCTGGGTGGGTTTCCCCCCATTTGGTTTCTTCTCCAGGCTGCAGGTGGATAAAGAGGGGGACAGGTGGCGCCCTCTCGTCTCAGAGTGGTCTCACTTACCTCACAGAGACGGAAGGTCATCTCCCGGTGGGAACACATGTGTGACAATACATAGAACACCTCCATTTGTTTTACACTCTTGTATTGTTGCATTCAGCTGCACTTTGAAAATTTATTCTCATTACGTTTATTGCACTTCATTTTGTTCATCTTTGTATTAAGATGGAGTTGATAGTTTGGAAATGTAACAGTAAATGTAATAAATGATTCTCAGTAAATTTAAAAATGCAAATGTAAATTTGTGTAAAACACTTATGACTTTTTGGACTTGAAATTTAAGACTTGACTCAAAACCTGCTCTAACAACATTTATTTTAACATATTTTCATACAAATAATGGACTCAAAGTTCTTTTACATGATGAAAAGAAAAAGCAAAATAATAAAATTAAAATTAGGAACACTAATTAACATTAATGAAAGTAAAGTCTATGGCCAGGAGGACAAAAATAAAAACAACTCCAGACTGGAAAAAAAATAAAATCTGCAGGGGTCCGAGCCACGAGACCACCCAGCCCCTTCGGCATTCTACTAACATCAATGACCTCAGTCAGTCCTCGTGGTGTTCAGGTTCACATGGAAGAACTTGATGATGAGTCCCATAATGCACTTGGTTGCTCTCTCTTCATATCTTCAAGTGCTGTTATGTCTTTCTTGTACTGAGGAGACCAGAACTGCACTCAGTACTCCAGATGTGCTCTCACTGTGTATTATAAAGTAAGAGTATAATGTCACTTGATTTAAATTCAACAGTTTTATGATATAACCTCACATTTTATATTATCTTTTTAATTGTCTGTACATTACTTAGTCAATGAAAATGTTGTCAACATAAACCCTAAATGCTTTCAGAGGTCTCCTCCTTAGCTCAGTGTCTCCCATTTTGTATTTATATTTGCTGAACTGAATCACTCAGGTGAATAGAAGACGCATCGGGATGACAGTAAGTGAAGTGAAAAGTATCACAAAATAATACAAATAAAAGAGGAGACTCCATAACACTTCAGTGAAACATATATTCCTTTATTCTGTTCAGATAATGAGCCCATAATTTAAAATCAATCACAACAAATAAAAACTTCAACAAAGACAGAGACAAACAGACCTGCTGCTGGTCACCCTAGAGCTGCCAGTCCTGAGTGGTAAATGATAGACAAGAATTCCAGTTTGTCATCCTCACCCCGTGGTCACCTGTGACAAGTCCATCTGGTCACCTGAGTGCAGGACGCCGTCAGTCTCATGTCTGTGACGTTCTTATCCAGTGTTGATGTCCACATGTCAGTCTGAATGACTTGGCACCAGTCAGTCCAGCGTGAAGGCAGGAGACCCTGTCAGGTATATAGCGCCTTACTTTATAAGAATGGCAGTGGTCTTCGTTCACACTGCACTCCCAGTGACAAGTCAGAATACAAGTGGCCATTGAACCTTTTTGTTGTGTGTCCTTTTCTGTCGTGTGTGTCATGAATTTTATTACTTGTCACATTATGGCTCTGACCTTTCCACGCTGTGTTTAATCAGGACAGACTGCAGTGTCCCTTATGGACACACAGATGGATGTCAGGTGACAAAACTTCAGATTTCCTTTTAATAATTCAATTCATAAAGACAGCATTGTGACCCTGAGTCCCTCCATCACACTGGTCACTCTCCTCATCCTCTCTGTCGAGACTGTTGTTTTATTTCTTGTCCCACAAGCCCATGCTGTCCATTCTTTATTTTAATCTCCTTCTTGTTCCTGTCCTCCATTGTCACTTTCCCCCTTACACTCCTCTGATGTCCTCACTAAAGTTTGTTAAAATCACTAAAATAGAATAAGGAAGAGAAACACAGTCAGGGTGAGGAGAAGAGATGACTAAAGTGACAGAAGACAAAGAGGAGTGGACAGCTAGAGCTGGACTGGAGTGACAGATAAGGACAAGGAGAACAGAATAGCAAAGATAAGGAGAGACAAGAGAAGGTGATGAAAAGCTGGAAGAAAAGGACAAATAAAAGAGGAGGACAAGGCAGAGGATAAGGAGAAGGAGAGAGAGGAGGACAGACAGAGAACAGGAGGAAAGGTGGACAGCAGCAGGAGAAATGACCAGTCAGCCATACACAGAAAGAGAAGGTCACAGGGAGGAGAGGATTAGGACTGAAGGCAGTGTGGACAGTAAGGTGGGAGACACAGGAAGTGACCGCCATTATAGCCAAGTGGACTGAACAGGCCGACATCATTCTACAAGACATGACCTACAGGTCTACACAGGACATCGACATATATCTGTCAGTGGGCTTAGTGACCGACAGGTGGACACACACATCATGTGCAGAAGACGTCTGAGACACTGAGAGGATTCTGGGAAGGTGACCTCAGTGGGTGTGTCAGTGAGATACTCCAGTGTGAGGAGTGGCGCCCTCTTGTGTTTGTAACTCACACTTGTATCTCTTGTGGGACATTAAAACAAGAATCTCACCACATGATTAGTGTAGCCTGTCAGATGACTTTCTCAATAATCCAGTATATAACGCCTTTTTGATATTTTTATACACACGTTCTTCACTGATGTCATCACAGGTCCAGACCCTCTGCCTTACAAATCCTTCTTTTGTCATTTCAGTCAGTCAGGGTCTTCCTCAATGCCAGCAGACAATCAAATGGCTGACTGGAGATGTGAATAATTTGATGTCACTAAGGACACCTGTCACACTAGTCCTGTGCTCCACTGGTCACTCTGGTCACTGCGTGATTCTCTTAACTACTAAATTCAAAGCTGTGTAGTGACACATGTCAGGGGTGAGTGGTTGTGTGCAGGTTTTAAAATTAAAATGGTGGACTCAGAGGGGCATAGGTGGATGTGGTAGTGTGAGGGAGCAGAGCAGCCCTGGAGTATTGGTGGTGAATTGGCGGAGCGCACTTTACACCCGCAGACACGTGGGGTTCAGCCAGTGTCCTCATTAGTGTTCTGGGGTCTGGAATTAGACACCTGCACCCCAGTGAATTTAAAATGAGCCTGAGCAGGATAGTCAAGAATAAAACTGAACAGGAAAGAAAAATGAAAAGATGGAGATTGAGGTTAAATGAGAAATAAAGTAAATGCAGAATTGTGGCTGAGCTGATGCAGTGGAGTGGACATCAGAAAGTGGCTGTGAGAGGAGTGAGCACACGGCACTCAAGGGGTAAGAACAAAACCTGCTGTGTGCCCAAGGAGCAAGAGTGACCAACTGCACCGAGTGGGCTTCTGCTGAAGGCTGAGGGATGGCGTTAGGAGAAAGGAGAAGGTCTCACGAGACACCCTGCTGAAGGCCATGGGGTTGTGGTGGGAACACAAGCTGAGTTTGGGGTCCTCAGTGGTGACCAGCTAAGGTGTCTGGGACAGAAGCCAATGTGAAGGATGACTGCCCTTGTCGGTGGTCTCTTGGCTTGCTGAGGAGAACTTAAATGGTAAGCAGAGGAGATGTCAGTTTTAGGTGGCACAGAAACTCTTGTTGTTTTTACGTACAATAATGCCAGTGCAGTGAGAATTGTGCCAATAATACTACTATCAAAGTAACAGGTGGCATATCATATTAAACATAATATTAATGTGACAAATACTAAAGTGACATATTATTAAAGTAAAATAAAACAAAGTGACATGACTTACGCTGATATAATAACATGTTTGAAGTGACCCATAACAAAAAAAAAAATAAAAATAAAACTTCTAGAGCAGAGAGCTAATAGTGAGATATCAGATGTGGTGCCCCGCTAATAGTCAATACAGCTTAGGAGGAGAGAAGGAGTGTCAGGCCCAGAACTCAACCACCACCTCATGTTATGAAGAGTTAAAGAGTCTAATGACTCTGAGGACTAAAGATCTCTGGTATCTGAACATATTGCAGTTCTGTGATAGCAGCCTACCACTAAACAAACTCCTCTGATTAATGATGGTGGTGTATAGTGGGTGATGTTCATTGTCCATGACAGATAGCAGCTTGCACAGTGTCCTTCTCTCTGCCACCATCAAAAGAGAGTCCATTTCCATGCCAGCAACACATCCTGCTCACCTAATCAGCTTGTCAATACACTCACCATCTCTCTTCTTCAAGCTACTCCACTTTATCACTAAATATAAAGTGATAGTTAATTACAACGGTGAACAGATATAATGGACATAATTAAGGACAATACACATAATCCAAAGAGACAATATTGGTCTGCTGATATGGTGACTGGAGGACAGACCTGCACAAGTTGCTTTGTAATGTCGGGGCACCAACTGGGTGTCCACCTTTAATGAAGTCAAATGAAACAAAACAAAAGTGGACGCGATGGCCCAACAAAACACACCTTTTCAGTCCAATAGACTAAACTGACTTTTCCATTGTGTGAACACGATGGCGCTTGCTTCATGTTGAGTTTGCGGGTCCAACAGCAGACTCCATCCTCAGCGGGGCCGGCAGCTTTTCAAGAGTCCCACCTGGAAGGACAGGGGCAGCTCTGGGCACTGCGGCTGAGTCAGTTCCCCTCATTTGGTTTCTTCTCATAGCTGCAGGTGGATAAGGAGAGACAGTCAGTGTGAGCGCCCCCTCTCGTCTCAGAGTGGTCTCACTTACCTCAGCAGAGACAGGAAGGTCATCTCCAGGTGGGCACACATGTGTGACAATACATAGAACTGGCCTGCTCATTTGTTTGCACTGCTTGTATTGTTGTATTCAGCGGCACTTTGAGAATTGATTCTCATTACATGTTTATTTGCACTTCATTTTTGTTCATCTTTGTATTAACATGGAGTTGATAGTTTGGAAATGTAACAATAAATGTAATAAATGATTCCTGTAAATTTAAGAAATGGCAAATGTAAATTTGGTGTTAAACACATTATGACATCTTTGGGACTTGAAACTTAAGACTTGACACAAAACCTGCCTGACCTGACTCGACACTTGGAGATGAAGAGAAGAAGAAAAAGGAGCAGTGAGAGCTGGAAATAAATAAAGGAGAACAGTGACAGGGCGTCACCACCAGAGGGCAGAGCTGAACAGAGCAGAGGACTTGGGGACCTGCAGGTTTGGTGACGTCTGTGTGACTGATGGCCTTTGGTGTGCACTCATAATTTGAACCCAAGTCTATTGACTTTAATTTTTTTAACATTTTGTATGAATATTTCTGGTATCATTTGTAAAGCCTTGTAAAGACCCCTCCATCTTTAGTCCACCCCCTTACTGTCCACTGGCCTTTTCTGACTTTTTTAAATAGATGTAATTGAAAAGGCAGGACATAAAGAAATGAGCTGCTGTTGTGACAATTTCAAACTGTGAGGACACAAACATGTCACTCTTGTGACCCCCACACGTCCCATGACGTCAGGTGATAAAGTGCTGTGGATTTCCTTTGCTGTCATTTTAATTAAATCATTTATGGGTAGAGCTGTGAATGGACAGCAGTGGTCAGCAGTCATGTGGGTCTCTTCACAATCCACTCAGACCACCTCTGTGCCCACTGGACTGGACTTTGGGATGCTGACAGTCCATTTGAAGCTCGTCCTCCTGCTTTATTAGAAATTAGTAGAAGGAATAAGAAAACTGAGCTCAGCACCACAGAGGTGTTTAGTGGACAAAGGTCAGCTGGTCAATGTCACCGGTCAGTATGTGAGGTCTGAGTGGCCGAGGACAGAAGTGTCACATGTCATTCTTGTCCTCCATGTCCATTATGTCATCACTCAGTGTTTGTCCTTTTAAACAGAGTGTCATCGTCATCATCTAATTACTGTGACATGAGGAGAGTCCATCATGACAAACAGCTGAGTGTTAAGCTCTGCAGTGTCCAGAATGTCTAACAGTTGTCTTTGCATGATGTCCTACAAATCAGACAGAATGTCTACACATCCTGAGTCCTGAATGACTCAGAGATCTCCCACTTTGTCCCCCCATTGTCACCTTCTACAAGTCCATGTGGCCCCTCAAGTGCAGGACACTGTCAGTCTCATTTCTTTGAGGTTCATGTCCAATATTAATGTCCGTGTGTCCATTTCAATGACATCTCACCTGTCAGTACAGCATGGAGGCAGGAGACCCTCTCAGGTGTGTGTTGCCTTACTTATAAGAACAGTGGTGGTCTCGGGTTCAAACAGGCTCAGTAAAAAGTTAAAATGTCAGCAGTCATTGAGCCTTTGAGCTGTGTGGCCTTCTGTCTGTCCCTCCTCATGTCCTCACTTCTCTTTCTTTATCTGTCTGTCCCTCGTCATGTCCTCACTTCTCTTTCTTTATCTCCACAGCCTGGACTCATGTGGTCTCACCTCCAGATGTTCCTCATCTCTCTCCTCAGTCCTCTCTTCTCCACACTCACAGCTGACTGAACTGAACCTGAGCAGAAACAAACTGGGAGATTCAGGAGCTCATCAGCTGTGTGAGGGTCTGCGGACCCCAAACTGTAAATTAAAGACACTGTGGTGAGTAAACAGGGTGAGGTGTGTGGGGTTAATAAGTCACAGCTGGCGGCCTGATGGAAGGACTGATCACAGGACACCACATGGACTGACTGAAGGAAGGAGAAGGACAGGAAGTGGGATGAGAAGGACAAAGAGCAGTGGACAAGTGGAGCTGGACGGAGATGACAGACAGGGAGGACAACAAAGATAATGAGAGACAACAGAAGGAGAACAACAAAGAGGAGGAGTGTGAGATGAGCTGAGAAAAGGAAGAGCAGAAAAGGTGGACAGACAGAGGGACAAGGACATCAGGAGGAGAGGTGACAGGATCATGGCAGCAGGCAGAGTGGACAGGAGGAGAGGGTGGACAGGGTTATGGGGGTCATTTGGAACTAACAAGACAGAGAAGAGCCAATGTCAGTAGACAGGGTGGTGAGGGGACAACAAGAAGAAAGAAGAGGACAGAAAATGAGAGCAGACAGGAGAGTGAGGAGGAGTGGGAAAGAAAATAATAAAAAGAGACTGAACATTAATGAAGAGTAGAACACAGGAAGTGACCACAGAGGGGTCAACACCATGTCACCTGGACAGACCACCTTCTGTTGTGATGGCTCTAACAGCACAATATAACAAAGGGGTGAGGCCTCTAGAATAGCCCACCAAACAAATGTCACCCCCAGGCAGGCCCACCTCAGGCAAGCAGGAGGCTTCAGGCCTGACTAGGCCTCAGAAAGGAACTCAAGCTTTTAAATTCAAAATAAAATCAGAAAGAGTCTCAGAGGTGTGAAGTGAGTCTGACCAGAGGGAGAACAGTGAAAACTCCAGCTGGAGCAGAGACAAGTACACAAGTGGTCTTCATAAAAGACGAGGTTTATTAACAAAAGAGCCAAAGGGGCTGCCAAAGGCAATCCAAAGGTAACAACATTCAAAAAAGCACAAACTGTATGAGAATCTGAACTCAAGAGTCCAAAGTTCAAAGACAATAATCAGAATTAAAAACAAAAGAGCAAAATACTCACAAAGACCACCAATCACCAGAGCGCAGTCAAATGAGCCACAGCCTTTAGAGAGTTGGGGGGCAGGTGGTCCTGCGTCTTGGGATCAAACCACAAAATACAAGGAACATGAGAGAACTGCAAGACACACACAGAGATACTAAATAATAACTGAATAGAATAAAAATAACAGATAATACAGAATTAAACAAATAATAAATGAACAGAACAATGTTATAAAAACAATGGAAAACAATGAAGGAGAATAAAAAATAAAACTGTCAGCAGGAGCCACGGAGGACCCCCAGCCTGACTAGAACACCTTCACTGAGATGAGATGAAACCAAAAGGCCTTCAGAGGACGGTGACCTGACTGGACAGTGAACTGAGTGACCGGCAGGGTGACACACATGTCATGTGACTTAGGGACACTGAGGAGAATTCTGGGAAGTTGACCTGAGTGGGTGTGTCACTGTGATAGTACAGTGTGTGAGGTGGGGTCCTCTTATGTTTGTAACTCACACTTGTGTCCTTCACAGGCTGCTGATAATGAGATCAGTGAGAGTGAGAAGAAGAACCTGAGGTCACTACAGGAGGAGCTGAACAGGACTGGACGGCAGGTGAATATCAGCATATGGTGAAGACTGGACATGCTGATCAACTGACCCCAGTGATGGTGCCCCTGTCCACTCCCTCTAAATTCTTCTCTTTATTCTTTTATAATCTCCTCAGCTCTCCTCCACATTTAATAAACTCTCCATGTCTTCTTCTCAGCCTTGTGCTTCTTCTTTAAACTCACTTGTGCTTCTCCACCCTGTGACCCTGAACTTGTCACTAAACTCCACAAGTTCAGACCAGAGACCCCTGAGTTTCACCAGCCAGAGAACCACAGTGAGAATTGTCCTCTAAACCAGCTGGGGTCACAAAGCCCACTGAGGGGAGCAGCAGGAGCAAACATGGGTGGACAGTCCAGTTGTAGGGTGATGGAGAGTGAGGCCAATCCTGGCATTGGTGACAAATTCTGGACAGGCACCGGGCCATCACAGGTCAAGCTGATGGTCCTCTGAGCAGAAACCTCATAAACCTACTGCTCCTCAACATCATGTGGTGTTGTTTGAACCCGTGTCTGCTCCACTCCTTGTCCACTGCCTCATTTGCACACAATTCATGTCATCTTCTGTTTGTGACTGAACAGACTCTACCATGTGCTGATTTGGACTTCTGTGACACTTTAACACACACAAGGCTCAGGTCTCTTTGTCTTCTTTGTCATTCCCTAATTGTCACCTCACTGTCACCTCCACTTTACAGTGGCCTGAACAAGTGAGCCATTTAAAAGAAATGAGAGCAAAAGGAAAAGATGAGGAAAACTCAGCCCTGCTGGTGTATAAAGTGTGAGGGACTGGCGGCCCACCAAGGGTTGATTTCATGCATTGAACCCAATGTTGACCTTGAACTGGACTGAGTGGGTTCAGAAAATGGAGGGATGGAGGACACCAAACACATAATAAGAAATAAGAGTGGAACTGGGATGAGAGTCCAATTACTGAGGGCCTGGATGATGGAGTGTGAGACCTCAGCTTGAAGGTGGGCATCTCCTGGACAGCTGGACAAGGAGCAGAGTTTGGACAGATAGACTTCCAGTGTGACAGAGGAGAAGAGGCAGAGAGACAAACAAGTGTTGCAAGAAGAAGAACTATAAAAAGAAAATGGTTAGAGAGACAGGAGAGATAGGGGACAGATGGGGACAAAAGGGAGAGTCAGATAGGACAGAGGGAGACAATAAATGGAGGAGAGAAGGAAGAGGCCATTTTAAAGTGAAACAGAGGAAAAGCTGAGTCACATTACAATGGAGCAGAGAGTTTGATTTCCATGGTCAGCAGCCTTAAAGGAGACATGATGGCCATCTGCACCCTCTTCTGTGCTGAGAAGGCTGAAGATCTTTGTGGACAAGAAGACTCTGCTCTGCCTCAGTTGTGGTTCAAGCAAATCCATGACATTTAATAGCCATTAAAGGTTATGCAGTAAAAGTTCAAATTAAAGACCACAGTCGCAGAGATGGAAATGTGTGGTGCATTCTGCATCATGGGGTATACCAGCCCAAGAAACACAAGGTGTGTGTGGTATTCGATTGTGCAGCTTCTTTTCAAAGGACCACACTAAATGAGCAGCTTCTTCAGAGGCCAGACCTTACTAGCACACTGATTGGTGTCATTATGAGGTTCTGCCAAGAATCTATGGCATTAATGGCTGATGTGGAAGCCATGTTCCTCCAGGTCAGTGTTCCTTCAGAGGATGTTGATTTACTCAGATTCTTATGGTGGCCAGATAGTTACATTAAAGGAATGCAAGTGCCATTGTTTGGTGCCACCTCCTCACCAAGCTGTGCTAGTTATGCTCTCAGACAATGTGCCGAGGACAGCAGGCATTTATTTGATGCTACATTAGTAGACACAGTTTTGCACATTTTTTGTTGATGTCTACATGAAGTGTTGAAGCAGATCAGACAGCTCGGGCACCTCAGCCCAAAAGAAGGCA
>NW_024382080.1:0-30582 GCF_016835505.1 Polypterus senegalus
AATGAATACACTGAGTATGGCTTTACCAAAACAATCATTGATGGCGAATAAAGTATCCATTATTCGAGTATGTAAATCGGGATATATATATACATATACATATATATATACCCGCGATCGCAGGAGAAGTAGTGTGTTAAAAAGCTAGAAAAGAAAAGGGAACATTTTAAAAATAACGTAACATGACTGTCAATATACAGTATTTGTTTTGTGAGTGTTACTGAGTGTTGCTGTCATCAAGGATTTGATTATCATTATTTCTTTCAATCAGGCTCGTATTTGTAGGATGTGTTGTGTTCAAGTTACATTCCGTGTTTGTCAATCGCTGTAAAGATGACAGGTTTCTTTCATCGATTCGTTTCTTACTGCATCAATAAACAGCTCGTCTTCTTCTTTATCTGAGACCTGACACACTGCATGCACTGTTTTTTTTTACACTGTCTTCCTTTAGCGGGACATTGACTTTTTCCACCGTGTGCTTTGTTTCCGCAGTAGCTGGATTTATGAATATGCTTATCAGACGCTTCATATTTTTGCTGCCTTTTCAATTGTGTAATTCAGTTTTTGTTCAGCGTTTGGAACTGTTGCTTTTATCTGTGCACTGCGCCAGTTCACGTGAGCCGCCGTGTACATGCATTGAAGGTTCCCAGCTGTGCTGGTGCCATCTCGCTATGTCCATGGCTGTATTTAATGTTACCAAGTCCTGGCACTTAAAACTTTCTCTCAGTTTCGCTGAGTTTGTGTCAAACACCACCCTGACCATCTCATCTTCCTCTCCATAAACACAGTCCTTCACCCGTGAATATTTAGTGGGAGTTTGCTATTGGATTGCCGCTGACGGACAGCCTTATATGGGCAGGCACTAAATTACAAACGCCAGCGGCAGCCTGTCTATGAACTTAATTTAAAGTGTAGATTTACATCGTGCTTTTTTCCAAGTAGCAGAACTCATGAATATGGTTGTATATGTCACTCGCCGCTTCTTATTGTTTCGCTGCCTTCTCAATTATATAATGCATGTTTTCTTCAGCGCTTTTGGAGGTCTTCCTGCTTTTCTATGTACTGCATGATTACGTGGGAGGCGTGATGATGTCACACGAAACTCCCCACGGCGTTCAAGCTCATCTCCATTACAGTAAATGGAGAAAAACAGCTTCCAGTTATGACCATTACGCTGTAGAATTTCGATATAAAACCTGCCCAACTTTTGTAAGGAAGCTGTAAGGAATGAACCTGCCAAATTTCAGCCTTCCACCCACACGGGAAGTTGGAGAATTAGTGATGAGTCAGTGAGTGAGTGACTGAGTGAGGGCTTTGCCTTTATTAGTATAGATACACACACACACATACATACATATATATACATATACATATACATACATACATACATACACACATATATATAATTTGTGTGTGTGTATGTATGTATGTGTGTATATATGATGTAGATAGGTATGTATATATATATATATGTGTGTATATGTAGATATGAAGATATGTATGTGTATATATATATATATATATATGTATGTATGTATGTATGTATGTGTGTGTGTGTGTGTGTGTATATATATATGACAGCAGCAATCCAAGCTGTGAGAAAACAGTAAAAAGGAGGCGTGTCAGACGTCGTGGTACATTTTCTGATGCAGCTAGACGAAAAAAACTTTGTGACGCTGCCGCCAAATACACAAAACAATTACTTTGACAATCATGTTATATTATTTTTTAAATGTTTCCTTTTCTTTTCATAACTTCTTTAACACACTACTTCTCCGCTGCGAAGCGCTGGTATTCTGCTAGTATACTAATAAAAGGCAAAGCCCTCACTGACTCACTCACTCACTCACTCACTCACTCACTCACTCACTCACTCACTGACTCACTTATCACTAATTCTTCAACTTCCCGTGTAGGTGGAGGGCTGAAATTTGGCAGGCTCATTCCTTACAACTTACTTACAAAAGTTAAGCAGGTTTCATTTCGAAATTCTACACGTAACGGTCATAACGGTCGATAACGGTCGACAACGCCCGCCATGTTGAACTTTCTTATTTATGGCCCCATCTTCACGAAATTTGGTAGGCGGCTTCCTGCGCTAACCAAAACCGATGTAATGCACTTATTTTGGTGGTATGACGCCAGTGTCGGCCGCCATATTAAATTTTCCAACGCCACCAATTTTCAAACTTCCGTGTAGGTAGAAGGCTGACCCCATCTTCACGAAATTTGGTAGGTGGCTTCCGGGCGCTAGCCAAAACCGATAATGTACTTATTTCGTGGTATGACGCCATTGTCGGCCGCCATATTGAATTTTCCACACGTCACTAATTCTCCAACTTCCCGTGTAGGTAGAAGGCTGAAATTTGGCAGGCCCATTCCTTACAGCTTACTTAAAAAAGTTAAGCAAGTTTCATTTCGAAATTCTACGCATAACGGTCGACAACGTCCGCCATATTGAACTTTCTTATTCATAGCCCTATCTTCACGAAATTTGATAGGCAGCTTCCCTGCGCTAACCGAAACCAATATACATACTTATTTCGGTGGTATGACGCCATTGTCGGCCGCCATATTGAACTTTCCACACGCCACTAATTCTCCAACTTCCCGTGTAGGTAGAAGGCTGAAATTTAGCAGGCCCATTCCTTACAGCTTACTTACAAAAGTTAAGCAGGTTTCATTTCAAATTCTACGCGTAACGGTCATAACGGTCAACAACGTCCGCCATATTGAACTTTCTTATTCATGGCCCCATCTTCACGAAATTTGGTAGGTGGCTTCCCGGCGCTAGCCAAAACCGATGTACGTACTTATTTCGGTGGTATGATGCCATTGTCGGCCGCCATATTGAATTTTCCACACGTCACTAATTCTCCAACTTCCGGTAGGTAGAAGGCTGAAATTTAGCAGGCCCATTCCTTACAGCTTACTTACAAAAGTTAAGCAGGTTTCATTTCGAAATTCTACGCGTAACGGTCATAACGGTCAACAACGTGACGCCATATTGAAATTTCTTATTCATGGCCCCACCTTCACGAAATTTGGTAGGCGGCTTCCCTGCGCTAACCAAAACCGATGTATGCAGTACTTATTTCGTGGTATGACGCCATTGTCGGCCGCCATATTGAATTTTCCACACGCCACTAATTCTCCAACTTCCCGTAGGTAGAAGGCTGAAATTTGGCAGGCCCATTCCTTACAGCTTACTTAAAAAGTTAAGCGGGTTTCATTTCAAATTCTACGCATAACGGTCAACAACGTCCGCCATATTGAACTTTCTTATTCATAGCCCTATCTTCACGAAATTTGGTAGGCGGCTTCCCTGCGCTAACCGAAACCAATGTACATACTTATTTCGGTGGTATGACGCCACTGTCAGCCGCCATATTGAACTTTCCAACGTCACTAATTCTCCAACTTCCCGTGATAGGTAGAAGGCTGAAATTTGCAAGGCTCATTCCTTACAGCTTACTTACAAAAGTTAAGCAGGTTTCATTTCGAAATTCTACGCGTAATGGTCATAACGGTCAACAACGTCCGCCATGTTGAACTTTCTTATTTATGGCCCCATCTTCTCGAAATTTGGTAGGCGGCTTCCCTGCACTAACCGAAACCAATGTAACGTACTTATTTCGGTGGTATGATGCCACTGTCGGCCGCCATATTGAACTTTTCAACAGCCTTTGTTACTTATGGGCCCATCTTCAAGAAATTCTATCGATCAAAGAACTGTCACTTACCGAGTGGTTTCCATGCCCAGAGATGGCACCTACCTTTTCCATTCTCTTTGTTACATATTGCACGGCCATAACAGGCTCACTCTTGATATCCGGAGGAACATTGTGTCTTATGTATTGAATGACTGGGACAGGTTCAAGGTGTGGACTGATGACGGTACAGGAGATAATTATACTACACAGGAGCACTAGAAGTGTGAAATGCTTAAGCCCTTCACCTATGGTTCTGCATGTGAGTTGATGGCTGCCGCTGAATTGTTCGGTTGTCGCTTTCAAGTGTACCAAAATAGCCAAATATTTTACACCTTTCGACAACCGCCAATGCCTCTTAAACATCTTAGATTCACAGGTGACGATTTCAGTAGTGGACACTTTGATGTTTATCAATGTTTAAACTCTTAAAAGTTGGATGTGATTTTATCGATGAAACCGGTTGTGTGCTTACAACGCTTGACAACGCTTTTTTTGGTCCTCAGGAGCCTAACACACTCCTTTACAGCAACCAACAGCTCAGTCACTAGGCACCTCTTAGGCTGAAGTACCTCGCAATACCTACCCCTCTTAATTCTCTCCAAGCGATCCTTTCTTTCTCCCATTTCTTTTTTCCTTTCTTGTGGCCACAACAGTTCTTATAAAGCCTTTTCCATTGCCAGGATCAGCTTACCTAATCATAGGGAGAAACCATTTAAGTCCTGCCGGGGAAATCGTACACTGCAAGTACAAATCAAAATAGCCGACAACAACATATACATAATGAAACAAAAACAAAACATTTATACCTAACCTCGAGGTTACTAATAAACAAACTTAAACATTACAATACACGTACACTACTAACGCAACTTGGACTCCCCCTATAGCTGTCGTTTGATCTTCCCAGGCACCTGTGACTGCATTTAGCATCTGTGCCCTTGTTAAATGAAAAAAAAAAACCCCAGTCAGTAAAAATAGTATGTTATGCGTGAAACATCTAGAAAATAAACTAAACAACCGGAGGGTAAGACCAAAATCTTAAAAAATAAAAATCCTCTTTAATTCCCCAATTCCCCGTGGTAAACTTGCTGATATATTGTTCACCGTGGTTCATATTTAAAACTTGATAGTTCTGCCTCATATCCATCTAAATCACAATGTATCAGCATCACGGTGAGTCTATAGCGTCACACATCCCCTTGATATCTTGCATTGAGAGAGAGAGAAAGTCAGCACATTTATTTTGTTTCCCTTGTATATACTTTTGTGTAAACTTAAATGGTTGCAAGGACAAATACCACCGTGAAATTCGCACATTGGTCACGCATCCGTGCTAACCATTGCAACGCACGATGGACAGACTCCACAACAAAAGGATGACCTAGCAGGTAATACTTCAAAGAGTACACGGCCCACTTAACTGCCAGTGCCTCCTTCTAAACCGTGAAATATCTCATTTCCCTAGGGAACAACTTTCGACTTATATAGACAACAGGGTGTCTATCTTCTCCCTCACCCTGCAGCAATACAGCACCCAGACCCCCTCCCGAAGCATCTGTCTGTAAACAAAAAGGTAGATTCAGGACATTTCAAAATAGGGTTACAACATATTGCATTTTTCAATTTAGCAAAAGATTTTTCACATTCTTCAGTCCATTTCACATGGTTGGGCTCTTTCTTCTGTAAGAGATTAGTAAGCGGGATGGCAATCTCCGAAAAGCACGGAGTGAATCTCCTATACCATCCAACCAGTCCTAGAAATGACCAAACTTGTCTTTTGGTGTTAGGACATGGACGATCCTGAACAGCCTTCACCTTGTCCACCTGAGATTTTACAAATCCTCCTCTGATGGTATATCCCAGATATTGTACCTCAGATCTAGCTAATACAAATTTATCCGGATTTACCACCAGGCTGGCTTGCTTTAACCTGTGAAAAACATCAGCAAGATGTGATAAATGTTCATGCCAAGACTCACTGTATATTACAATGTCATCAATATAAGCTCGCGCATAAGATTCTGCTCCTCACAAAACAATATCCATAAACCTTTGGAAATTCGTTGCTGCTCCATGTAATCCAAAAGGCATGACGGTGAACTGATACAATCCACTAGGCACTTTAAATGTTGTGAGGGGTTTAGCTGTGTCTGCTAATGGCACCTGCCAGTATCCCTTGCATAAGTCTAAAGATGATAAAAACATAGCTGGACCCAGTTGTTCTATCAGTTCATCTACCCTTGGCATAGGGCAAGGATCAAATGCAGAAATTTAATTTAGTTTAGAATAATCCACACAAAAGCGAATTTGTCCAATCTTCTTTGGGGCCAGTACTACTGGACTACACCACTCACTGGTAGATGGTTCTACTATACCTAATTGGAGCATAGACTGTACCTTCTTCCTTAGCGCCTCCTGCAGACGAGCTGGAACTCTGCTGCATGTTTGTCGACGGGACCTGGAGAGGTGAGGCAAATAGTATGCTCTATTAAATTAGTCCTACCAGGTATTTCGCTGAACAGATGCTCGGAATCACTGCTTTTAACTGTTCCTGTTGCTTCTCCGAAAGATGGTCCAATGCAGGTAGATCGGCAGAAGATGATGTTGCAGGCAGGAACTGCTCTGGTAATTCCTCTTCGTCTTGAATTCTACGAATCAAAGGCTGTACCTCAGAATTAGCTTTTTCCTTCCACTCTTTCAACAGGTTAATATGGAAGACTTGATATTTCTAGACCAGTCTGGCATATAAATTTCATAATTTACTGGGCCTTTTGTGAAACAATCTTATATGGACCTTGCCATTTTGCCAACAAACTATTAGTCGATAGGGGCAACAGCAATAAGACTTTCTGACCGGGTTGAAAACTGCGAGTACGTGAGGCTTGATCGTACCAGGCTTTCTGCTTCTTTGTGACTGCAACATGTTCTTTTAACCAACTCAGACATTGCGGACAATCGATCTCTCATTATAATAACATAACTTAAAATAGTCAGGTGTTCTTGACCACTGCCATTTTCTAATGCTTCTTTCAGCACAGCTAAAGGGCCTCGAACATTTCGCCCATAGACCAGTTCAAATGGTGAAAATCCGGTGGAAGCCTGAGGGACTTCTCTGTAAGCAAAAGCAAGTATGGCAGCCATTGATTCCAGTCGGCCCCAGTGTCAGACAAATTTTTTAGCATTTGCTTCAGAGTGGCATTGAAGCTTTCTACTAGGCCATGCGTCTGTGGATGGTAAGGTGTGGTTCTCAAACACTGGATCCCTAACAGACCATACACCGTTTAATTAGTTCAGTGGTAAGATTAGCCCCTGATCGGTCAACATCTCCCTAGGGATGCCAACTCTGGAAAACTAAACTAGGGCATTAGCAACCTGAGTAGCCTTAACCTTCTTCAATGGGAATGCCTCTGGATATCTCGTTGCATAATCACATAGGACCAGTATGTAACGATGCCCATTACTACTATGTGGTAGAGGACCTACAATATCCATTGCCATTCTACTAAAAGGATCCTCTATCACAGGTAACGCACTAACGAGCTCTGTCTCCTTTCTTAACAGGTCCTACAAGCTGACATTCAGTACAACTCTTACAATGACTGGCTACATCTTTGGACCAACCTGGCCAGTAAAAATATTTAGCAATGCGATCACTAGTCTTCATTTTCCCTAAATGCCCGCCCATGGGATATCATGCCCCATTTTAACACCTTGTCCCTAAACTCTTTAGGTAGTACCAATTGTTTGCCATGCCCATCTTGGTGGTAAAGAATATCCTGGTCTAATACAAAGGTTTCTCCTGTAACTGACTGATATTTTTCAGCTTTGACAAAACAGGACTGAAAACTGGGATCGCCACGTTGCAAGGCCCCTATCTCCCTGTAATGAAAGGTGAGCAATCAAGATCACCTAAGGCAGGAGCAATGTCAGTATCTAGGGCAAGCAATCCCAAAATTTTTGCCCGTTTCCGCTACTTGCGGGTCTTACGGACTGAGACCTCATTTCCCTGGGAAAAGGTAAAGTGCTCCAGTCCACCTGGTCACTTGCTTTGACTGCAGCTGCTTGAGCTCTGGTCAAGACCGGGCTTCCTGCACACAGGCTCTGCTGCAAGAAGCCATCAATATCTGGCACATCCAGTCCAAGCAAGGCTGGGTATGGCATGTCATCCACTATTCCCACTGACATTGCATACATCTGGCCTCCTATCTCAATGCACATCTTCACCAGAGGATAAGAAACCTCATCTCCACGGATGCATCTCAGAACCACCTTCCTGGATGTCGACAGCAATTTATTATCAAGAATATCTCGTCTCACTAGGGTTTGGGTACTTCCTGTATCAAGCAATGCTGTTCTGGTTCGACCTGCTATTTTTACTTTAACCAATTTTTGATTTTTCTGCACTAATTTCCAAGGAATTGGGCACGGTACATAACAAAATTTGTTTTCCTCACACCCTGATCTACTCTTGGCCATAGGACACAGTATTTTCTTATGACCCGCTGTCCACACTGATAACATATTACATTGGCTACACCCCATCCCTCCCTGCTCTTAGAGGTAAGAGAACCATGACCTACCATGACCTTGGATGCACTAGGAAGGATTGGATAAGTCATTGGAGCCCTATTAGTTTTGGTCACTCTTTGTAGATTCTTGGGATAGCCTCGAGCAGTTTGAAAGACCTCTGCCAGTTCGGGGCTTGGCGTGAAGACTTTGGCCGATGTTCTAAAATCCAAGTCTTCAGCTCAGGCTTCACCACCTGCAAAAACTGCTCCAAAATAATAGAGTCAATTATTGTCTCTTTATCATGTTGTTGGGGCTTAAGCCAACGAATGCATAAATCCTTCAATCTAGCTTGCAGCTCCAATGCGGTTTCACCCTCCTTCCATTCTGCAGTTCTAAACCACAGACGATAACTTTCACTACTAATCTCAAATTTATTCAATATGGCCCGTTTAAGTGACTCATAGTCTTATGATCCAGAAGGGTCCATGGCCACAAAAGCTGCATGTGCCTTGCCAGTTAATAGGGGTACTAATCTTATTGCCCATTCAGTTTTAGGCCATGAGAAAACAGCCACTCTTTCAAAGATGGAAAGAAACATCTCTATATCTTCACCTTCCTTTTAGGGGAGGAGCTTTAAACCTTCCACCCACCTGGTAGATCCTGCAGCAGAGTTACTGATGTTAGCCTCCACACCCTCCAGCGTACATTAGATTGGGACTTATAAGTGGTGAACGAACCACTCCAGGTTTCTTTGAAGGTCTTTCCTCACGTCTTCGCTGTACCTCCACCTGCAGTAATGTAAACTGATCCTGCAACGACTTCCACCTCAGCTCTTGTTGTTTCTCCTTGTGCTTCTGTGCTTGTAGAAACTGCTGGAACATTCTTTCCAATGTCTGTGTCTCTTTAGACATTGCCTCCGATGACTCTAGGGACTGTGTCTGTGGTTCTTCATCTGACAAAGAAGCTGGCACGGATACAGAAACATTCTTGGGTGCCATCTCTGCTCTTTCTAAGATCTTCCAAGTCCCCAGTCGATCCCACCGCTGCCATCAAAATGTCACAAGCCATCTACTAAAGCAGATGGCCTGCTAGTTTGGGACCGACCAGGACTGAGGGAGTAACAAGAGAGGCAGATGTTCAAAAGAGAAGGTAATTTATTTATTCCATGATAGAGTAAAAAAATTATAGTTGTTGATGGAAAAAAAAAAAAAAGGATGGACAAAAACATATAAATAATCCAGTGACAAGACAAAATAAAATTATGAAGAAAAAAAAAAGACAAAAATAGAAATTGGGAAACACCAAGGCTCTTACCCTAATATATAAATATAATCAATTCCAGCCCATGAAAAGTCCAGGGCAGCCTTAAAATACAAAACTGGACTCTGTTTCAGTCCAGGTCACCAGTACAACTCCTCCAAAAATAAAAAATCTCAGGAGTCGTTTTTTTTTGGTCCTCGGGAGCCTAACACACTCCTTTACAGCAACTAACAGCTCAGCCACTAGGCACCTCTTAGGCCGGCGTGCCTCGCACTACCTAACCCCTCTTAATTCTCTCCAAGCGATCCTTTCTTTCTCCCATTTCTTTATTTCCTTTCTTGTGGCCACAACAGTACTTATAAAGCCTTTTCCATTGCCAGGATCAGCTTAGCTAATCATAGAGAGAAACCATTTAAGTCCTGTCGGGAAATCGTACACTGCAAGTACAAATCAAAATAGCCGACAACAACATATACATAATAAAACAGTAAACAACAAAAAACTAAATATTTATACCTGACCTCAAGGTGACTAATAAACAAACTTAAACATTAGGATACACGTACACTACTAACACAACTTAGACTCCCCCTATAGCTGTTGTTTGATCTTCCCAGGCACCTGTGACTGCGCTTAGCGTCTGTGCCCTTGTTAAATGAAAAAAAAAAAGCCCGGTCAGTAAAAATAGTATGTTATGCGTGAAACATCTAGAAAATAAACTAAACAACGGAGGGTAAGACCAAAAATCTTAAAAGAAAAAAATTGTTTTTCTTTAACCCCGTGGTAAACTGGCTGATATAATGTTCACCGTGGTTCACACTTAAAACTTATTGATAGTCCAGCCCCATATCCATCTAAACCACAATGTATCTGCATCACGGTGAGGCTATAGCATCACACATTGTTGTGACTATCTGTGTATGTTCAAATAAATAAAGATATATGGATTTTTAGCATGTATTTGTTATACAGTCATTACTGTCCAGCATTGCATTATTACTCATTTTTTTGAGTAATTCAAAAGAAAATCAGAGTAAAATAAAACCATTATCGCCACTACTTATATTTAATCAAACTCATTTATTTTAGGTAAATTTGAGTAAATTAATAAATTAAGCTTACTCAATAGTGCAGTATATTAAATCTACTCAAAAATATTGCTTGCAATTTGTTGCCTTATGTTTTTAACTACTTTTAAAGCATTATTTTTTACAGTGCAGGCTGCTGTTTCCTTTAAAGTCAGGTATGGACATTTCTTTTGGAGCAGGAAGCTGAAAACACTACAGTGACCGAGACAGCTGTTCTCATTGAGCCTTGGTGATCACAGTTAATTTAGTGTGTCAAACATCCACTCCTCCAAAGCTAAGTTTTGTGGTCAGTGATTGAGTGCCTTCTTAATCATCTTGTTGATGTGGTAGTCCTCACTTGAAGTGACAGTACTGACCGAGCACACCACACTGGCCATCACAAAGTTGTTGAACATGTTAGGGACGTCACAACTCATATAAAAGGAGCACAGTCTGCTCCGTACAAAGGGGTCTTATACTGTCTATATAAGCATATAGAGCAGCTCCACTGTGTTATGTGACCAGCCCAGGCTGTCATTAATGTTATTCTCTCATATTTACTGTGTGAATAGATGAGGCCACTAGTTAGGACTGAGAGAGGCAGTCATGTCAGACTAAATTCTGATCCCTCAGCCTCCAACACGCCCAGATTTCTGAATTTTCATCTTTTCTCTTTCCATTTCAGGTTTAACACATAAGTTTCCTAAAGTAATACAAACCTTCTCTCATGAGGATCTCCTCAAGATCACCGAGTACTACAAGCCCTACCTGGCTTATGTGATTGAATACGACATCACGAGTATCCTGCAGAACCTGGTCACCAAGAACATCCTCACCAACGATGAGGCCAAGGTAGGCAGGTCTCCCTGTCAGTACAAGGCACAGAGAGCTGAGCAGAGATGGTGAGCTCAGGAGAATCATCTGAGACTGCATGACCCTCCATAGGAGGACTTTCTGTTATTGTGAGGTCATCAGACCTACTGTAAATCCTCCTCAATGGTGTATCCCAGATATTGTACCTCAGATCTAGCTAATACACATTTTAGCCAGATTTACCACCGGCCGGCTTGCTTTAACCTATGAAAAACATCAACAAGATGTGATAAATGTTCATGCCAAGACTCACTGTATATTACAATGTCATCAATATAAGCTCGCGCATAAGATTCTGCTCCTCACAAAACAATATCCAAAAACCCTTTTGGGAAATTCGCTGCTTCCATGTAATCCAAAAGGCATGACGGTGAACTGATACAATCCACTAGGCACTTTAAATGTCATGAGGGGTTTAGCTGTGTCTGCTAATGGCACCTGCCAGTATCCCTTGCATAAGTCTAAAGTTGATAAAACATAGCTGGACCTAGTTGTTCTATCAGTTCATCCACCCTTGGCATAGGGTAAGGATCAAATGCAGAAATTGAATTTAGTTTAGAATAATCCACACAAAACCGAATTTGTCCAATCTTCTTTGGGGCCAGTACTACTGGACTACACCACTCACTGGTAGATGGTTCTACTATACCTAATTGGAGCATAGACTGTACCTTCTTCCTTAGCTCTCCTGCAGGCGAGCTGGAACTCTGCTGCATGTTTGTCGTGCGGGACCTGGAGGGGTGAGGCAAATGGTATGCTCTATTAAATTAGTCCTACCAGGTATTTTGCTGAACAGATGCTCCGGAATCACTGCTTTAACTGTTCCTGTTGCTTCTCAAAAGATGGTCCAATGCAGGTAGATCGGCAGAAGATGATGTTGCAGGCAGGAACTGCTCTGGTAATTCCTCTTCGTCTTGAATTCTCGAATCAAAGGCTGTACCTCAGAATTAGCTTTTTCCTTCCACTCTTTCCAACAGGTTAATATGGAAGACTTGATATTTCTAGACCAGTCTGGCATATAAATTTCATAATTTACTGGCCTTTTGTGAAACAATCTTATATGGACCTTGCCATTTTGCCAACAAACTATTAGTCGATAGGGCAACAGCAATAAGACTTTCTGACCGGGTTGAAAACTGCGAGTGCGTGAGGCTTGATCGTACCAGGCTTTCTGCTTCTTTTTTGACTGCAACATGTTCTTTTTAACCAACTCAGACATTGCAGACAATCGATCTCTCATTATAATAACATAACTTAAAATATTCAGGTGTTCTTGACCACTGCCATTTTCTAATGCTTCTTTCAGCACAGCTAAAGGGCCTCGAACATTTCGCCCATAGACCAGTTCAAATGGTGAAAGCGATTGGAAGCCTGGGGACTTCTGTAAGCAAAAAACAAGTATGGCAGCCATTGATTCCAGTCGGCCCCAGTGTCAGACAAATTTTTAGCATTTCTTCAGAGTGGCATTGAAGCTTTCTACCAGGCCATGCGTCTGTGGATGGTAAGGTGTGGTTCTCAAACACTGGATCCCTAACAGACCATACACCGGTTTAATTAGTTCAGTGGTAAGATTAGCCCTGATGGGGCAACATCTCCTAGGGATGCCAACTCTGAAAACTAAACTAGGGCATTAGCAACCTGAGTAGCCTTAACCTTCTTCAATGGGAATGCCTCTGGATATCTCGTTGCATAATCACATAGGACCAGTATGTAACGATGCCCATTACTACTATGTGGTAGAGGGGCCTACAATATCCATTGCCATTCTACTAAAAGGGGTCCTCTATCACAGGTACGGGACTAACGAGCTCTGTCTCCTTTCTTAACAGGTCCTACAAGCTGACATTCAGTAAACTCTTACAATGACTGGCTACATCTTTGGACCAACCTGGCCAGTAAAATATTTGTAATGCGATCACTAGTCTTCATTTTCCTAAATGCCCGGCCCATGGGATATCATGCCCCATTTTTAACACCTTGTCCCTAAACTCTTTAGGTAGTACCAATTGTTTGCCATGCCCATCTTGGTGGTAAAGAATATCCTGGTCTAATACAAAGGTTTCTCCTGTAACTGACTGATATTTTCAGCTTTGACAAAACAGGACTGCTGAAGAGCTGAGCAGAGATGGTGAGCTCAGGAGAATCATCTGAGACTGCATGACCCTCCATAGCAGGTCTTTCTGTTATTGTGAGGTCATCAGACCCTACTGACCACTCTGCTCTGCTCCCCAGGGGTCTTTTTAAACTAGCCCTTTTGGTCACTTGCTTGTCTTTCAGAGATTCAAAGCCAAAGAAAAGTCTGAGGGGCGAGCAGGTGTGGAGTCCTTCATCGGTGAAATAATGAAGATGGAGAGTGTGGCACTGGTGAGCCTGTGGGAGGCACTAGCTGAAGAACTTATGAGATTTCCATCACCAAATCTGACAAGAATACTGAAGGAAGTGACAGAGGGCGGTGAGTTAATGGAGGTCTTGTGTGAGAGCAAAACAACGAATGTCTAGAAATTACAAAAGGAAACAAAGTGAGAATCACAGGAGCACAAAACACAGCATTACTGTCTGACGGACACACAACTGTCAGGTCCTTCACTTACACCGAGATGTCTGCTTGATGACAATCAATCCCAACACTTACTCCTGTTCCTCTGATTTTCTCTTTTAAGTTTTTATTAAAGTCTTTAAAGGGGTCAGTGGTCATTTAATAACTGGGTGCTACTGTCACCTATGTGCCACCTATTATGACAGCACATTTGACTTGCATGTCTCCCCTTCTACACTTTATAAACTTACACCTACAGCTTAGCAGGATGATCAGTAATAATATTTTATTTTTCTTTCTCCCTCCTCTTGTGTTAGGGACTGCACCGACCCATTTTAAATTTTAAATGCATACAAGAATCACATAAATTTGTTTATTGCATCAAGGCTTTTTGACTTTGTCAGGAACCTCTATTTCAACAAAATAAAGCAAAATAAAAAAATTTACTAAATTATAAAATGCTCTGGTTGAAATTATGACCTTTGTGTTGTTAGGGTAGGTTTCACCCAGTTATGATAATATGAGATAAAGCAATAATTAGAGCCAAAACTGAAATCCTAAGTGCACTGTCAGCTGACACACTGACAACCAGCTCCTCTCCTAATCATGTGAGCTTTCTCATTTTGCGTGGCTTTCCAGTATACCTGCACAAAAACAAAACAAACAAAGACGCGCATGTCCAGAGATGTGAGGTGAATTCACTCATTTGAGTGGCCATTTGACTTGCAGAGTGCACATTTACAATTTGCAGCATGCAAAAATGAGAAGAAGATTTACAGTGAGCCAAGTTCTGGATCATATTTTTGGTGAAAATGAAGGAGAGGACACAGAGCAGCATAGCGGTTCAGATGAGCAGGTTTCTGAGGAGGAAGACAATGTGGAGTATCATCCAGAAGACACAGACACATCTGATGAGTCGGATGAGGAGGTCACTGGTGCTGAAGCTGCTCCTGCTGAAAGATTCAAGTCCAAAAATGGTAAGATCTTTTGGAGCTCAGTACCTCATGATGAACATGGCAGGACAGCTGCTGCAAATGTCATCAAAATGACTCCTGGAATCACAAGGTTTGCTCTGACCAGAGTCAGTGACATCAAGACATGTTTTGAGCTATTTATGCCATTGTCACTAAAAAGAATCATCATTACTATGATGAACCTTGAAGGAAAAAAAGTCCATGGCGACATGTGGAAAGACATTGATGAGGAATACCTGGATGCTTTCATTGGTGTTCTTCTTCTTGCTGGAGTGTACAGATCCTGCAATGAGGCCACTGATAGTCTATGGGACGCATCAACAGGCAGAAATATTTTCCGGGCAACAATGTCACTTCAGACATTTCAAATGATATCAAGAGTCCTCAGATTTGACAACAGAGAGACCAGAGTGAGATCTGACAAGCTTGGTCCCATCAGGGATGTCTGGGAGAGATGGGTGCAGCTCCTTCCGCTGATGTTCAACCCAGAGCCAGAGGTGACAGTGGATGAACGTCTTGTCCCTTTTCGAGGAAAATGCCCCTTCCGGCAATACATACCCAGTAAGCCAGGGAAATATGGCATAAAATCTGGGCAGCCTGTGACGCAAGAACCAGCTATGCCTGGAATCTACAGATTTACACAGGCAAAGCTGCAAGTGGCATCCCTGAGAAAAAACAGGAAAACGTGTGGTCCTCGATATGACCACTGGACTGCAGGGTAAGGACAGTAAGACAAATGTATTGTGTTTCAACTACAAGAAATATCTCTGCAAAGAACACACAAAAGTGTCACTTTTGCCACACATGCGCCTAAACACACACATACACAAGCAGGTTTTTACTCTGATTTAGCTTTATATTAGTTTCGAACTTGTAATTGATTTCAATTTGTTTGATTTTCTTGATTGGCTTTTGTTTATTTGACCATGCAAATATATATTTTGTGTCATGACCTGTTCTGCTTTTCATTTTTTTCAGTTTATATTAAAGTTCTATTGCTGAAAAAAATATTTTTTTTGCCTTTTCTCGATGTAAATATCTATGGGTCGAAATTGACCTGTAACACCATAGATGTCACTTTAGTTATTAATATTAAAATGAAAAATAAATAAAACAAATTTATTTAAGAGATGTGTTCTATACCCCTCAGTATTAGTCAGGTAACACAACAACCTTTTATTTATTAATATGATTCTCTTGAGGTTCATTTTACCATTTTTTAATTGAAATCAAGGGGTATACTGACAAAAAAAGGCCCAGAGGCCCACACCAAAAGTATTAAAACCAACATTTTCATGGCTAAGGAAGCCTAACAAGGTAACCAAGAGATGAGAAACAAATTGGATGATAGCTTATTGTTTTTAGTGTATTTTATAGCTGATTTAATACATGGGTCAAAACCGACCCGTTAACATAAGAGATGATAACAGAAAGCTAACACAAGAGGAGGGTTAATTAACAGGAAGTTACAGATTCTGTTGTTTTCTGACACCATTGATGTCCGTGTGTGTAAACATCAGCTTTAGATGTCCACACTCATGCTCATCCATGTTTGTATTGTTTCCCCTCAAATCCCCATGAAGCTTGTTGTTCTCCTGAGGCCTCAGTAAAGAGTTCCTGCTCTCCACTTTGCCTCCTGCTCTCCTCAGCATGATAAACACACAATATGTCTGCTGTTCCTAATACTGTCTGGTGTGTCATTTCCTTGGTTTTCTTTCCTGGACAGTTAATTTCAGACTCCCAATATGGACACACATCGGTGATTTGTTCTTTACTTTTAGACGTTAAGTCTTCTATTGTGGCCTGACAAAGTGCACCTTCATTTTTGATATTTTCTAGTTGTATACCTCACTGTGTACTTCTGTATACTTTTGTTAATCTTCATCTTTACTGTTATAACTGACTCTTCTTCTTATTTCACCAGGACCAGACCTCTTGATGGACATTCAGGCCAGTCTCCAGCCCACTCCCATTGATGCCTGTATTAAAGGTAAGGCACTGGTCTTGTGTCTCTGGTCATCAGCTCCTCAGGATTCTGCTCCTCAGTTAGACATTTAGAACAGTGGTGACGAGATCAGGCCATTCATCTCAATAAGCTCACTGTTTTTATACTCTATATATTCCAAAATAACATTGTCAGATTTTTAAGGTCCTAAAGTCCTTCTCTCCACCACACTTTTTCCTTGTGTCTATTGTTCTCTTTCTGGAGAAAAACGTTAACATCTGTGTGATATTTACCCTTATCAAGTTTCCATCTAATATAATAAAATACATCATAAAAATGAAAAAATTACTTTCATAACGTTAACAGCTTAATTTATGACATCTTCATCTGCCTCTGTTTAAGCTGAAAAGGTTCAAGTCCTTCAGCCTGTCCTCACTTCAGGTGAGGGACGCTGCGCACGCAAGTTGCTGCCGCTCCTCCCTGTTAACAACACTTTTCGCAAAATTCGCCTTTATTCTACACTTTCTCACGCTTGTTTTATTTCTTTTACTGTACGTATAGTTCGTGGATACAGCCGACCTGAATTGCATGGATTTGGCTTAATATTTTCAGATTTTATGGACTCTACTTTGACTGGGAACAGCTGAGTCTGTGGATCGCGGGACGAGACCTACGAACATTTCTTTGTACCTGGCGATCTATGACCTCGGGATGATCTTTCTCCGTGATTATATTCGCTATGCTGATCTGCTCCCGATTCATTTTACAGTACTGTACGACTGGGATCTGATCTGATGCTCATATTAACCTGGCTTATGGCTCGGGCGATCACGCATGAAATTATCAAGCGTTATTGTTTGTGGCTGTGTATTGGAACCTGCAAATCCTGCTACCTCCTCCTGCTATGCTTTCTGCTGCTTTGCTATCGCCGTTCATCTCATCTAATCCAAATGGTTCCGCTATGCTGTGCTGCTTCTCCACTGCTTTTCAGATAAGTATTGCCAAGTATCATGCTAAAATACTCTCATGACAAACTCCTTCTTATTAAACAGTTTGTCCAGAGCAAATGGTCTGATTGGAACATCCTAAAAGACGCGGTATTTTGCAGCGCCGAAATATATACATCGCGGGTCAGGTCGCGCCACCGCTGCGAATGAAAAGACAACCGGCAGCATTTGCTCAGGAATAAGCCTTCCTTCTCATGGCCCTGGAAATACAAGTGTCAGTGTGCCAAATTTACATTGTGTGAAATAAACCCTGATCACAGCTCTGTGCAAAAGATGCCTCATTGACTAATATTGCTCTGTTTAACTCGAGATCTCTTAATGGCAAAGCATTGGTGCTGTCAGAACTCATCACTGACACCAAACTTGATATACTGTGTTTAACGGAGACTTGGCAAAACCAAACGAATTGACGTCTCTCACGGAGGCGACTCCACCTGGTTTCACTTTCCATACAGAACCTCGCAGCTCTAGACAAGGAGGTGGGCTAGCGTAATTATCAGAGCAGACTTAAATATCAAACGAATCCCAATTGACTGTCCACTGTCTTTTGAGTGCCTGGCTCTTAAACTAATAACGGAAACAGGTCCTGTCTCACTCATTGTTCTTTATCGTCCCCCAAAATACAATGCATCCTTCTTATCTGATCTGATTGAACTTTTAACCCACCTAAGCTCTTACTCTCAGAGAATTATCCTTCTTGGTGATTTCAACATCCATATTGACATTACTACATCTAAACTGAGAAATGAATTCCTATCCTTACTGGACTGTTTTGACTTGACACAACATGTTGATTTTCCCACCCACTCTGGTGGTCATATATTGGATCTGATCTGCACTTCTGGACTATCTGTTGCCAATATTTACAGCACTGATTTGGGACTCTCTGACCATAAAGCAGTATTTTTTACTGTCTCACTGCCTTTACCTCCTCTTACCTGTAAACGACAAATTTCTTACAGAAACCTTAAAATATCTGTCCCTCTATCCTTTCTGGATCCATTTCTGATCTTTTACTGTCTGCACCTATTCCGTCAACACTAGATAGTCTTGTTGACCACTATAACTCAGCCCTTCATTCAGCATTAGATAAAACAGCTCCTTTAAAACATAAGGAGGTTTCCTTTAAACGTTCAGCTCCTTGGTATAACTCAGAATTGCGATCTATGAAAGCAGCTGGCGACGCCTTGAGAGAATGTCACGTAAGACTGGCCTCACTGTGCACATCCAGGCTTTCTCTGACCACCAAAGAGCTTACAGAGAAGCACTAACTGCTGCTAAGAACACCCACTATGGCAGAATAATAGAAAGTGGCCACGATAACCCAAGGGTTTTGTTTTCTGTAGTTAATAAACTACTCGAACCTGCATCTGGCCCAACTACCTCTTCTACTGAAGTCTGTGAGGAATTCCTCCACTTTTTCCGTAACAAAATTAAAGATCTAAATAATTCAACTAACATAAATACATCATCTGTTTATATCTCTCCCTGTTTTCCCACTCCATCCAGCTCCTTCTCTAAGTTCTCACCAGTCACATCTGCTTTTTAATAACCTGCTCTGTAAGATGAGGCCGACTACTTGTATACTGGACCCCATCCCCAGCACACTACTTAAATCCTGCCTTCATGCCATAATCCCGACTGTTACAACAATAATAAACTCATCCCTTGACACTGGCTCTGTGCGCTCACTTTTAAAATCGCTTCTGTAACCCCAATGTTAAAAGTCTGGTCTTGATGCTGACAATCTTAACAATTTCCAGCCTATTTCCCACTTACCTTTCCTGTCAAAAGCTCTTGAGCGTGTTGTAGCTTCCCAGCTCACCAATTACTTAACGTCTAATAATTTGATGGAACCCTTTCAGTCTGGTTTCAGATGCAGCACAGCTGTGAAACTGCTCTGCTACGGGTAACCAATGATTTGCTTATGGCAGCAGACTCTGGACAAACCAGCATATTAATTCTATTAGACCTCAGTGCAGCATTTGACACTGTCAGACATGACATTCTACTGTCTAGAATGGAGAACATGCTGGGTATCTCTGGCACTGCCCTCCAGTGGTTCAAGTCCTATCTGACTGATAGGCAAGAGTTTGTTAGTCTTGGCAACAGCAGATCCAGCTCGGCGCCAGTCACACAAGGAGTTCCTCAGGGCTCTGTCCTCGGCCCTCTTCTCTTCTGTATTTATATGCTTCCCTTGGCCATATTATTCGTAGCTATGGACTGGGCTATCATTTTATGCAGATGATACTCAACTCTACTTCAATGTTAAAAGTGGAACTTCATCAGAGCTTTCTCAGCTCACAACCTGCCTTAGTGAAATTAAAACCTGGATGGAGCAGAACTCTTTAAAATTAAACTGCAACAAAACTGAACTCCTGCAAATTGGGACTAAAATGCAGCTTAATAAAATGAGCTCCTTCCCAGTCCATCTTGGTGGTGATCTCATCAGACCTGCCTCTACTGCAAAGAATCTTGGTGTCATTTTTGATTCCTCCCTTTCTTACTCCACCCACATAAATCACATTAAGAAACTTTCTTACTTTCACCTCCGTAACATATCCGTGTTCGCTCCTTCCTTTCTTTTCTAATGCTGAGAAACTTGTCCATGCTTTTATCACATCCCGCATAGATTATTGTAACTCGCTGCTGGCAGGTGCCCCTTCTAATCTTATATCACAGCTCCAGCTTATTCAAAACTCAGCTGCAAGAGTCCTTACTCGAACCAGCAGCAGCGAGCACATCACACCCATCCTGCTCCGTCTTCACTGGCTCCCTGTGTCTTACAGAATCGAATATAAAATCCTACTAATAACCTACAAAGCCTTAAATAACCTCGCCAAACTACATCAGTGACCTTCTCCATCACTATGTGCCTGCCCGTCCACTAAGGTCCTCTGATTCTGGCAATCCTGTTATGCCCCACACTAATCTACACTCCATGGATGACAGCAGGGCCTTCAGGAGTCAGGTCAGCTGACTCCATGAATTCTTTTAAAAACAACTTAAAACTCATCTGTTCAGGAAGACTTTTAGCTCTACTTGACTTCATTCCCTTCTCTCAGTTTACCTCTCTGTCAAGATGCTCATGTAACCTGTATGTGTGTGCTAGACCATCAATTCTGTTGTCAGTTAGGCTTTCTCTGAATTTACTGTCTTAATCTTCTATTTATTTATTTGCTTTGTACTATGCTATATACTGTATACCCTGCCGTTCTTTCTTATATTCTGTAAGTGCCTTGAGCATGGGAAAGGCGCTATATAAATAAATGTATTATTATAGTGCAGACCTCTCAGTCCTGAATCAGCTTTGTTGATCTTCTCTGGACTTTATGTGCCCGAAGATCAAAACTGCACACAACACTCCAGATGAGGTGTCACCAGTGTGTCAAAACACTTTAGTATAACCTAACGTGACTTATACTCCATATGGAGGCGCTATATGACATGACATCCTGCTAGTCTTATTCATGGCCTCTGTCCACTGTCTTGATGTAATTGATGAGCATTTCACTACAATTCCCAGGCCTTTCTTCTTTCAAGTTTCAGACCTCTGATTGTGCATTTTAATCTAAAATGTTTACTTCCTAGATGTAATACTAATGTTCCTCACCTCACATCTCTTTATTTCTTGTGTTTGAGTCAATTCACCAACAGACTGCGCCCTTAATTCTCACTTCTTTTACACCTCTCTGGTCATCTGTTTTTGTTCCTTCCTCATACAACTTCACCACACTAGCGAGACATGATCTCCTCATCCAAATCCATGCTGACTGGTCGCTGGCACTCCTGTTCTTCACATGTGCTGCTGTGATCCAGTGATCCCAAGGACTTCAATTGCTCTTACTTCATACATCATTGGTCCTCAAACAGCTCTAACCTCTGGTTTCAGAACATATCGATCCAATGCAGTTTGTCTATCAGACACATGTAGATGATGAGGATGTTCTGATCTCCATGCTCCACAGAGTTTACTCCCACTTGAATAAACCGGCACCATAGTCAACATAATGTTCTTTGAGTTTGTCCATTGCCTAAAGGTTTAGTTAAGTTTCAAAGTAAAAGGAAATTGAAATAACAAAAAGAAAAGTTAATGTTAAGAAAAGCTCAGATTAAAGCTTAAATCTTGTTAAATCTCAAATCATTACTATTTACTTAACATTTCTGAACCATTTCAAAACGGTCAGAAAACTGTATGCTTATCCCATCTCCGAGTAGAAAATGGGTCTTTCAAGTCCCTCTTTACTGGGACCTGTTCTTACCACAACTAAGCTTATTATCACACTGTTTCTCAGTTACAGTAAGAAGGTTCTATCTCTTACTAACTTATAGGGGAAAAGACATACCATAAGTTATGACTATGAAAGAAATGTATATTCTATTCAAATTAAGCAAACATTAATATTAGTTTAACTCAAAATTTTAACTTTCTAAGATTGTCTCTTACATTTCCGGCCCCTAATTGGTTATGCAGGAGCAGAGGCAATTACTATTCATTACTTCAATACGAGCCAATTACTTTTATATTAACTGTTCTTTTCAAATCACTAGCAATAACACTGCAAACAAACATTTTTAAAATTTCCTATTTCAAACATTGGCTGTTTCTTGAAGCAGGCACAGTTTATTCACAGGTCTGTCCAGTGTGCTGGTTTTGGTCTGCACACAAACTCTTTTGACTGCACCTTTGCATTCTGGCATTGTCTTGATGACTTGACCCATTACCCAGGAATTGCGAGGTGTAGCTTTGTCTACAAATAGAAAAACGTCCCCTGGATCGAAATTTCTTCTTGGTGGAAGCCATTTTGACATTCTTGAATTATAGTGTTGCTGATTTTTCGTGTTCCAATTTTGTAGTAGCTTCTCATAGATCTCTTTCTGCTCCAACAAAATTTGTTCCACTGTATGAGCGCATGATTTTGATGTTCTCCTTTCTTCGCAGTTGTGCTCTGGAAAATCTGTGTTATACTGTTGCAGCAACATATTTTCAATCTCTGTTATTGACACAGGAGCTTACCACTTTGTTTTTGAGGTCATCTATCTCTTTGTATGGTCCACCAACCACCCATCCAAGTGCAGTCTTCATGGGGTGAGGTCCACCTCTTTGGCTAGGTATGATTCGTGACTGCTCGAAGATTTCTGGGTAGTTGATTCCTATCTTGGAAGATCAACTTCAGAGTCAATATGAGATAGACATACCTTTTAAGATATGCCTCTTCTTGTAATGGAATACTTTCTCTGCTCACTGGAATGGAGACCTGTATGAAGACCTTTGGCAAATCAATATATTCAACATCATTGAGACCACAGACTTACAAATCTGATAAGACAGAACATTGGGTTAGCATTTTTGAATCATCATCGTAGTTACTCATAGTTTTGAGAGATACTTGTGTTCTTCTCCCTTGAAGGCTCAAATATCTCTGGAGCCCTTCAGTGCAGATTGTTACTTTACTGCCGAGGTCTATAAAGGAGCATGTTTCTACATACCTTTCATTTTTCTTGGATTTTACTTTAACAGGAACTACTTGTAGTGTGCATTCTTCTCCGGCCACAGTAAAGGCACAAGTTCCAGTCTCTGTTTTCTTTTTCTCAGAGCTACCATAAAAGGGATACATAAATTTCTTAGCCTGTTTATGTAAAAGATAGTTAAATCACAAATGTCAATCTCTCTATCTTCTTCATCTTCAATTTCATGAGCTATGTCTCACCACTTATCTTGTAGAGAATGTGGGAGCTTGGAGAGTATAGTACGGATATTTTCATTGCTATTGAATGCTGCTCGATTTCTTACTTTAGTCATGGAGTCCATACAGTTATCAAGAAAGGTTGCATAGTCTCCCCATCATTTTGTTTTATTTGAGGCAACTTCAAAGCTTTACTTACGTATATATCTATTACGAACGCTTGGTTGCCATAGTAACTTTCAAGCTGCTTTCTAACCTTTTCATATCCTTGATCTGGTGGCAATCATGTACACCCTTCAATCATTTCTTGGGCCGGCCCTCTTGTATATTGAATCAAATAATCTAATTTATCTTGTGGGTCTGCTAATATATCACCTACAGCGTGATCGAAGGTTCTGATAAATTTTGCATAAGTCAGCGGGTCACCTGAAAATAAAGGGACCTGTCTGTGTGGTACTTCACCACATGGCACTGGAGGTGCTGGAGGTGTTGGAGGTACTGGAGCAGGTGTTTTCTTTTGATCCGCTAACGATTTAGCCATTTCAATAATTGCCCTTTGACATTCAGCTTGATTCTGCGCTAATATATCAATAAGACCGTGTACGCATAACAGTGGCTGTCCTGAGGCAGTTAGTGACCGTACCTGCCTTTCAGACTCTAGTTCATCTAACCTTTGTAGGATATCTATCAAGTGTTGATTGTTCAACTATAACTGCTGAAGAAGGTGATGATACGGAAGCGGTTTTCTAGGCTAAAGAATCAATTTTAATATCAAGAGCGTGATTTAACTGAGGAGACATCTTTTGTGTTTTTAACTTTGAGCAATCTTGTTCTTGTAATTGCATGTCTTCAAATTGATTAACTAGCTGTTCATCAGATTTGTGTGTTAACAGGCTATTTGTATCTTTCTGCCATACCGCTCTAGCCTCAATAAATTAATTCCATTTCTTAGAGCTTTCATTGAATGTCGTTTTCTGTTTCTTGATCGCTCCTTCTTTACTTAACGATGATAGAAGCCTTTTATGTAGATCCTCTATCTCACTATGCATCTCACAAAATCTTTGAAGTCTTTCTGCTACTTCTAAATGATTTTCTATTTCAGCCTCAAGCTCAGAGAGCTGTTCTTTTATTTTACTCATATGATCTTTAAGATCTCTAATTATATTTTCTGAGTTCGAGTCTGTATTCAGATCACTGCCGATGTCACTTGAGCTATGCTTAGACATTGCCATGACAGCAGTTTGAGTAAAATGACAGGACGTTTCCTGACAGCAGTTTCGTCACAATCAGGACGTTCCAACAACGCAGATCACTTCCTTGTAACAAGGCTTCAATGACTCAGGCAAAAGCACATCCAAACATCCAAAATGTCTTTTTCCAAGACATCTTTTTATAATATCACAGTCTCTCAAATCTTCTCAAGGTACGTGACCTTGCTTTCATTTACGATCATGCAGAGGTAGTAGATAAGAGCACAGTACCTCTGAATGATTCAGTTCTTTTCTTTGTTGACAAGTTCTGGAGCAGAAATGTCCTCCGTACTCAGATGGTAGAATCCAGTCCAAGTTCCAGGCTTTCAGATGTCAAGTTTTCTGACGAAAATGTAGCTGCATTTTCCCAAAATTACCAAAGTTCAGCAGCTTCAACTCAAAAATGGGATTCAACAAAAGCCTTACGTGCAGAAATGATTCCACAGACAACATATCTTTTTTAAAGGTTTAGTTAAGTTTCAAAGTAAAAAGGAAATTGAAATAACAAAAAGAAAAGTTAATGTTAAGAAAAGTTCAGATCAAAGCTTAAATCTTGTTAAATCTCAAATTGTTACTATTTACTTAACATTTCTGTACCATTTCAAAACGTTTCAGAACCATTTCTAAACGGTCAGAAAACTGTATGCTTATCCCATCACTGAGTAGAAAAACGGGTCTTTCAGGTCTCTCTTTACTGGGACCTGTTATTTCCACAACTAAGCTTATTATCACACTGTTTCTCAGTTATAGTAAGAAGGTTCTATCTCTTACTAACTTATAGGGGGAAAAGACTATACCATAAGTTATGACTATGAAAGAAATTTATATTCTATTCAAATTAAGCAAACATTAATATGAGTTTAACTCAAAACTTTAACTTTCTAAGACTGGCTCTTACACAAGTTGTGATGAAATATGGAATGAAGCAACAGGATAAACTTATTTGTAAAGCTTTGAGTGTTCACAGGAGCACAGTTACTACACTTATTGTGTAATAGAAGAAGTCTAAGAACACCAGAACTCTTCAAGGAGAATTTTCTATCCAGTCAGACTGAGTAGCTGTGCAAGAATGGCCTTAGTCAAGGAGGTGACTGATAATCCAATGATCACTCTTAGAGCTTCAGAAGTCCTCTGCTGAGATGGAAGACCCTACCAGAAGGATTTCCATCTCAGCAGCACTCCATCAATAAGGCATCTTTTAGAGATTTGCTAGATGAAAGCCCTGTTAAGTAAAAAGACATTTGACAATATAAAGAAGTCTGAGCACATGAGGAAGAAAGAAATGCTGGTCTGGGGAGAAAAAAACTGAACATCAAGCACTTTGTCTGTCAAAGACCAGGCGCTGCTCATTATCTGTGTAGCACCATTCCTGTACTTAAGATTGGTGGTGACAGCATCGTGCTGTGGTGGTGCAGGGACATGGAGACTGGCCAAAATTGAGGGAATGCAGACAAATCCAGAGAGGTCCTTGAAGAAAACCTGCTAGAGAGATCACTCCACCTGGGACTGGGATGACTGTTCAGTGACCCAAAGCATAAAGTCTACATTACTAGAGTGGCTTCTGGACAAGGCTCTGAGTGTCCTTGTGTGGCAACCAAAGCCCAGTCTTACACCCCATAGAACATGTGTGGAGAGACCTGAAGATGACAGTTTACATTCATTTACCATTTAATCTAATGGAGCTTGAGAGGATCTAAGAGGAATAATGGGATAAACCCAACAAATCCAGGTGTGAAAAGCTTATAGAGACTTAGCAAGAAGATTTGAAGCTGGAAATGCTGCCAAAGGGGCTTTTTCAAAATATTTAGTTAAGTGGCTAAACACTTGTATTAATGAGAGATTATGGTTTTTGATATTTAATAAATCCTGTTTTCACTTTGTCATTATGGGTTATTCAGTGTCGATGGATAGGCAAAAATGTATCTATTTAAAATTAAATCTGTAACATAGTAAAATTTGCAGAAAGGGATGGAGTCAGAATACTCAGTCCACTGTTTGTTCAGTTACACAGAACTACTCATACAGTTTATTATTTTTTTCATTGCATTTAAGGCCAGTGATTTAAATATAATACTCAATTATCTTTGACTCTTTGAGTAGAAACTTATGTGAAATTATGTATTTTCCATTTATGTGAAACCAGGCCTGTCCAAACTTCCCTTCTACCCTGTCTCCCCGATCTTTGAGTCATTTACTTATACGCCCTACCTAACACCCCACACACTCCCACATTGGTGTCCCTCCTGATCAAATACAAGTCATCCCAATACCCCATAAACCTGTGCCCGTCTATTCTACCCCAAGATGAGCCACACATTTAAACTTTCTAATCCCCTCAGTCTTATATGGACTGAAAAGTAAGAACTTCAGAGATGAACGCCGTGTCAGTTCCACTCCTAAGTTTGGCACTCCAGGATTGTCAAAGTGTCACTCTGCCCACACATTTGTCTTTGTTCCAGTATGGCCAATGAGAACTAAATCCAACCCTTCCTTTGCCAGCAGCCTGTTCACCTTTCCATGGAGGTGTCCCAACTGTCCATCAGGTATGCAGTCTGACCACATACTGAGTGCACAATATCCCCTAAAAGACACATGAGCAAGATCTGTAATCTCCTACTGGACCACAGGTTAGCCACGTCCTCAAGTTCCGTGACCCTGACTGCAAGGTGCTGGATGAGCTGGCGTTTTTTCTTTTCACAAGTTCTCTTTATTATTTTCAGGCCTCCATGAGACACACACAGATAGTGTGTCTGAATCTACAAGCACTCTGGAGGATCAGGTTTCATCTGGAGATCCACGCACCAGAGCTGTGGGCTTTGAGACTCGATACACAGAGCTGATGGTCATTGGTCAGTACAGAAGAACCTACAGTGAAAGGCACCATGAACTTGAGAAGATGGGGAGACAACATGCAGAGCTAATAGAGGAGAGGACAAAAGAGAAATGTGAGCGAATCTGGACTGAGCAGCTTTTAGGAGTCCAGGAAGTAAGACAGACAATCACATTGTAGTGGTCAGTGGGGTGGCTGGAATCGGGAAGACCACCATGGTCCAGAAGATCATGATTGACTGGGCCAGAGGAACTCAGTATCAGAGGTTTGCATTTGTATTCCTGTTTAAATTCAGGAGCTCAACCTACTAGACACAGAGACAGAGCCACAGATGTCTATGACCAGGCTGATTGTAAGGCACTATAAATATCTCAATGACCCGAGACTGAGGGAAATCCTGAAGAAACCTGAATCTCTTCTCTTTATATTTGATGGACTGGATGAGTACAAACACAAACTGGACTTCACACAGGAGTGGCTCTGCTCAAACCCAGAGGAGGACTACTTTCCTGTTCACTCCCTGGTCACCAGTCTGGTCAGAAGGACATTACTGAAGGGCTGCACAGTCCTTATAACAACCAGACCAACAGCCCTGGAGGCCCTGGACATGGAGAGAGTTGATCGATTTGCAGAGATCCTGGGGTTCTTCCCTGAACAAAGGCTGATGTACTTTAAGAAGTTCTTTGGTGATGCTGATCAGGGCTCTGAGGCTTTTCAGTATGTGGAGGAGAACGACATCCTGTACACCATGTGCTTCAACCCCTCGTACTGCTGGATTATCTGCTCTGTGCTGAAGAGCCACTTCATGACACCTGAAGAAGAGCGAGGAGCTGCCCCCAGAACTGTCACTGAGCTCTTTGTGATGTTCCTTCACAACATCCTCACCAATCACAAGCGAGAAGCCAAAGACCAGCGAGAGATTCTGGTCAAACTAGGAAAGATGGCTTATTATGGGGTGGCCAACAAAATTCTTGTGTTTTATGACAAGTTTGAGATTTCCACCTTTGGTCTCCAGCCAGTCCTGTCCTATCCATTCCTCTAGGGTTCCTCAAAGAAATCCTTCAGAGAGAAAGCACTCTGGAGCACACGACATACACATTCTACCACCTCACCATACAGGAGTTCATGGCCGCCTGCTCCTTCTACCTCGATCCATCAGGGGGTGTTGAAGATCTGCTTGTGAAGCTGGACTCATGTACAGATGGCCGGTTTGAGATTCTCACTCGATTTTTAGCAGGACTGGCCAGGGATTCTGTGTTTAAAACACTGGGGAGTCATGGGGAGTTTAAGATGAAGACAGCAAAGAGATACTGGAGTGGGTGAAGAAGAAAGCTGAAGAGGCGCTACGGAGACGAGATAAAAGTGAAGCTCTGCGAGTGTGTCAGTGGCTCTATGAGACTCAGAATAAGAGATTAATCAGAGACGCCATTGGGAAGGATTTAAAGATGAACTTTAGTGGGACGACTTTATCTCCTCTGGACTGTGCTGTGCTGGGCTCTGTCATCAGCTGCTGTGGAGAACTTGAGGAGCTCAACCTGTCAGAGACAAACCTCACCTCAGAGTGCATCATGAGACTGACACGGGCTCATCTACTGCAGACGAGTCGAGTGAGTAATAAAACCTTCATGAGTTTAGTTTGACTGTCTGTGGACTCAGAGAGTGACATTAGTGTGTCCATCAGGGGTGTCAGGCCTACAAATAGATGAGGGTCCATGACAGAGCATACACTGCTGTGTGTCACAGTGCCACCTAAAAGTCATAACAACAACTCAATAACAACAGAAATAAAATAATTTATATAAAAATTCACAATTAGATCCTCTTTGTTGAGAAGTGAGAAAAGTACAACTGATTAGAAAGTTCTAGAAAAGTCATTTTGTGTTATTGTTAGTATGTCTGTGCTTTGAAAGCCTGTTTTGTAATTTTTGGATTGTGTTATTTTTAAAATAATTTTATTAACACCTGCAGGAATCAATAGCTTTAATCACAATAAGTAAGTTACAAATCTGTAGAATGATCACTTTTGTCTAAAGAAGCCTACAGGTAATAATGAGACTCTCCTTCATAATGGAGAATGTGAAAGATCAAACACACCTCAGTGTCCAAAGAACAGTGACAAGTGACGGGACACAACCTGTGTGGGTCTTCATTGATAAATAAACTGCGGTGTGTGTACTGTGGCAGGAGATAAACAAGCAAAACAGTCCTTAGCCCCCAGTAGACGTCATCAGGCAGGTGACGAGGTCAGACACTGGACAGAGATGGCACAATTATGAATTAGGACAAATGTAGCAACAGATGTATTGCATTAAAAAATAAAGAAAATGTTCATCACAGGAAAAATAAAAATATATATCTCTAAGAGCCCAGCAGCCATCAGCTGACTAAAGTGGCTCCCAATGGTGAGACAAACCACAGCCGTCTAACCTGAGCTCCGTCCACTAAACCTGAGCCGCTTCTCCCAAATCAGTTCCCTCCTGAACTGAAAATCCCCTCAGTCTGCTTTCACGGGGTTTGTAAATGAACCAGCTGTCTGCAACACTAAATTAACATGCGGCCATCTTGTAATGCATTCTGGGAGTCCCCCATTAATAAGAATAACACGGTTAGCACTAATGAACTCCTCTAAGAACTAAAGGGACAACAAACCAACTTCCTCCGGCCGGTCGTCTCTCCCCGATTGCTGAGTTTGTTTTATTTCACCTCCTCACTCGTCAATCACAAATCACCAGCAGCCTCATATTGGCGTCCAACGGCAGCAGCTGCGTCCTTCACGTGCACCGCGGGTGTAGTCAGGAATGTGGAGCCCCCAGCCGTGTAAAGCCAAATCAAATCACAGTGACGCCCCACTTACATCATTGTGACTAATTAGGACAACAAAGTAAATACTTTCAAAAATAAGGAAATTAAAGAACTCGCTACTAACTCAAG
>NW_024382081.1:0-22500 GCF_016835505.1 Polypterus senegalus
TTTTAAGGAAGTACTTTCCGCTGCAAAGGGTATTTCTATTTCCATAAGAGGGAAAAGCTCTCTTCCATGCTTCTGTTAAGATATCTAATATGCCCCATGGTTGTTGCCATACAACAATTCAAAGGAGAACCCATGAGGCTTGTGGGACTTCACAGTAGGCAAAAGAATAAGGGAGAGCTGATCCCAGTTCCTTCCATCCTCGGACCACTTGACATTTGTTTGAGAGTTTGATTGAACTCTCTACCAAACCATCAGTTTGAGATGATATACCTGTCTTTAAATGCTTTATTTTAAGTAATTTGGCAGGCTCCTTGAACTTCTCAGATAAAAGACACCCCTGATCCATCAGGATTTCTTTAGATGCCAGGTGCAAATACCCCTACAAATTCCGGCATGGTTTAGAAGTGGCTGCAGCGGAACACTTTTGGGGTATTGGTAGATAATCCGAGGACTAAAATATGTCCCGGGCTGAGGGCCCCTAGGGTCCTACTAAAGCGACCCCAATTCTGTGAAAGGGACATCAATTGGGGAATAGGATCAAGAGAAGCATGGCCCTTTCCCTAGAGTCTGTCGTAATTGACACTCAGGGCAGGAGTGCAAAAGCGACAACTCCTCATTTATTCTTCCAAAAAAAAGCTGATCCGCCCAGGGTTTCTCGGTGCCCAAATGGCCACCTAGGAGGTGGGTGTGTGTAACTCACAGACCTGCGCTGTTTGGTCTCGGGATTAGCAAGTACTTCTCCTGCCCATCATACTCAGCTATGCGATAGAAAGGTCATTTTCCAACACAAAGTGAAGACTCTGTGGCATCGACTGGGAGTGTGCTGTCCGTTGGCCAGGACCACTGCATTTTGCAAACTTAAGGAGTCATCATTCTATTGTTCTCTTTAAAAGAAGCCGGTGTTTCTCTAAATTGAAAGTGCAAAAGGCTGAGAGGGTACGGCCAACCTCAAGGGTGTGGTTTCCTCTGTTCGCCTCGGCTCGTGGATGATGATCGGCGAGACAGTCTGGGAGTTGCCACGTCACTTAGGAGGCTGCTTCCTCTCTCCCTGCTGGCTGATTACATGGCGTGGAGGAAGCTTGAGACGGCTCATTCATGACTATAACTAGACCTAAGTTAAACCAAGGGTGGTATGTGTCTCACGCTTTTAATTTCAGACTGTCCACCCCAGTATCACTGGGTGTGGGGGTTGGAGGACCGCCACGGTTAATTTTTACCAATCCACCCAACTGATGATACAGATGGCAGACCTGTACCAGTAGATTTCTCCGTGGACACAGGTTATATTGTCTTAATTTTCAACCACTGTTGCAGCAGTACAAACCGCAGGCAACAATGGTAATGTTTCTGCCAGAATCGAATAAACTGTGGTTTTATACCTGTTTATGATCCAACGCCTGTGTGTGGGACTGCCAGTGGGTTAGTCAGAGCACACCAACCCTCCTCCACCTCCACCTGCATCCCTCCCCGCCCAAACGGTCTGTGTGCTCGCGACCGGGAGCCGATACAGGCTCCGGGTTGTACAGGGGGGGCTAGGTTTTGGGATCGCATCAGCTGAGGTCAACAAAGGTTGTCCTTGTGTCTCAGAAGCTCTATAAGCTCTGCCTGTTCTTAAACTGCTTATTCCAGACCGCTGGGTGAAACCTGGGAAGTGCTTAGGAACAGATAGCAGGCTTCCTGCTCATTATTTGATAGGCTTGTTCTTAGATGGCAGTAACCACTGCCCTACCATTCTCATAAGGACCAGACTTGTCGTGGGTGGCAGTCTTTTTTATTTTTCACCTGCCAATCTGGGGCACCCCTAGGTGGTATGGGGCTCTGGTTCTCATGAGAGGTGGGCACTCCCTTTGAGAGCATAATAAGCCCTTGCCTCCCCTCTGGAGCAGCCTAACTCTGTGAGTCCCTCCTGCACCTTCCTGGCCTACATTCTATATTGCAGCCTTTGGTTTTCATCCCGCAAGCTGATTGTTCAGCTGTTTCAATACATGTCGTGAATGTTTAATCTTCAAGTAGCAAGTACTATAACTTAATCTCTACCTTTGTATATTTCCTCATTTTTCATCAATTTTTATAGTTTTTTATAAAGGGTAATGTAAACTTATTAAAGTTGCTCCAGGTTTTCATTCGGGATGCAGTTTTCATTTAGGATCTTATTTCATTCTTACTTTTTATTGTTCTATACTTGAGGGCATAGACTTTGATAGGCTTTGGTTGCTTATCCTTTCCTTTTGAGTTTGTTAATCATGCTTATCTGTACTGATTTGGGATTTTAAATCCTCTTGGATGAATAAATGTGGATTTTATCTCAAAATGATATAAAAGGTTAAAATAACCGTTGCAAAGAGCCCCACCACCAATGTCCATCTACAACATGTAGGGAGCCTATTTTTCCTGGCATACTATTGAAACTCATATGTCCTTAATCACCCCACTAATGCCGCCATACTACTTTTGTTTTGTAATTGTCAATTAGCAGCACCTCAACCTGCCCAAACAGCCATCCCCATTTAGCTAGTTGTCTCCTTCCTTACATACAGTGCATCCGGGAAAATATTCACAGACATCACTTTTCCACATTTTGTTATGTTACAGCCTATTCCAAAATGGGGTTAAATTCATTTTTTCCTCGAATTCTACAACACCCATAATGACAATGTGAAAAAGTTTAGTAAAAAAATTGAAGTAAAACTGAGAAATCACATTTCCAAAGTATTCACAGCCTTGGGATGAAGCTCAAAATTGAGCTCAGGTGCATCCTGTTTCCCCGATCATCCTTGAGATGTTTCTGCAGCTTAGGTGGGTCCACCGGGTAAATTCAGTTGATTGGACATGATTTGGAAAGACAAAATCTGTCATAGAAGGTCCCACAGTTGACAGTTCAATGTCAGGCAAAAACCCAAAGCATGAAGTCAAAGGAATTGTCTGTGACCCAGCAGGATTGTCTCGAGGACAAATCTGGTGAAGGTTGCAGAAAAGTTTCTGCTGCTTGAAGGCCCCAATGAGCACAGTGGCTCATCATCCGTAGTGGAAGCGTCAAACCACCAGGACTCTTCCTGAGCTGGCCGCCATCTAAACTGAGATGGGGGAGAAGGGGCTTAGTCAGGAGGTGACCAAGAACCGATGGTCACTCTGTCAAAACCCCAGAGGTCCCTCTGGGAGGGAGAAACTTCAAAAAGGCCAACCATCTCTGCAGCAATCCACCAATCAGGCCTGTAGGTAGAGGAATAGACAGAGCCCCTTAGAAAAAGGACATGGCATCCAGCCTGGAGTTTGCCAAAACTCTCAGACCATGAAACAAAATTCTCGATCTGGATGAGACAAAGATTGAACTTTGGTGTGATTGCCAGGTGTCACATTTGGGGGAAACAGGCAAATTTCTCATACCAGGCCAATACCTATCCCTGAAGTGAAGCATGATGGTGCATCATGCTGTGGGATGTTTTTTACGCAGGAACTGGGGGACTAGTCAGGATAAAGGAAGATGACTGCAGCAATGTACAGAGACATCCTGGATGAAAACCTGCTCCAGAGTGCTCCTGACCTCAGACTGGGAAAGGACGTTCATCTTTCACAGGACAACGACCCTGAGCACACAGCCAAGATATCAAAGGAGTGGCTTTAGGACAACTCTGTGAGTCCTTGAGTGGCCAGAAAGAGCCCAGACTTGAATCTGATTGAACATCTCTGGGGAGATCTTAAAATGGCTGTGCACTGGCGCTTCCCATCCAACCTGATGGAGTTTGAGAGGTGCTGAAAAGAAGAATGGGCAAAGCAAACACTGTGTGTATTTTTTTATTTTGTGTCAGACTCTGACTTATCAACTCTGATTTTGATGCAAGTGATCTGGGATCGAAAATGAAGTCACGCATCCTGCATCAGCTGATTGGTCCCCAGCTGATCATACAGCTGATACCCCCAAAAGGCAATGTTTATGGGAGGACTACATTGACACTTACTGAATTCTGATTTTGATGTAGACTATCTGGAAATTGAAAATTAAAAGGCAGGTACCTCCACCAGCTGATCGGTCTCCAGTAGATCGTAGTGCTGAACACACTCGTATAGCTAATGCGACTATGCCAACATTCTCTCTGGGAGGACTACACAGACATTGATCCATGGGAGGCAAGCTGGCAACTGGACTTCATCAAACAACGCAGCATGCTAGTAGATACTATGGATTAACATTTACTCAACTACTTCAAGATGTTTTTTTCCCCATGAGGTGCCTTTATGCGCATGAATTACGACACACACATGCATACAAATATGTGAATTTTACGTACTGTAGAGGCTCATGGAACATAAAACAGAGTGTCATTTATCTTAAATAAGTATTTTATGTTGATTTGTGAAACCTGGGACAAAAGGAAAAAAAATCTGAAAAAGGGGAGCTAATGCAGAACAACCACTAGCATCACTGCTTGCTATTTGTTTCAGTACTTACAAACAGTTCCTGTTTGAATAGATGATTTGCAATTGTTCTGTCTTTACAAAAATAATGCTGATATTCTCGAAATCTATACTCACCTCCTTCTCCTTTGCTAGTCTGTGACCCTCACAGGTTGGGGTCTTGCATAAATGGATCACAATAGCCTCAGCATAAGCCACTTGCAGGGGCTCTGTTTCTCTAACTATCCCAAGGGTCTGCTTGAGAGGCAGCCCTTCAGATGACCCTGTGTGTTTCTCTTTTGCTTTGAATGAACGGCTACATTGTTGTGCTTGGACATGCCAGACTGGGCTGCTATCCTGGCTCCCTTTCTAACAGTGAATTATCTACAAGCTTTGCAAAAACATCCTCCTTGAGAGAATCGACAATTATGGTTTCCTGAAGAAGCAAGTTGTTCTTTGTACTTGTATGAGCTCTGTGGCCATTGTGTGCAAGTTCGGGCTATGGCAGATCAACTCTAATTGCCCTGTATGAGGACAGGTGCAGAACTTTTTGGTTCTGTGGGGACCTCTTCAAGCATGTTGTAGAAAAAGCTCACTATTGACATCATGTTGTTTAGGATAAGCGACAACCCCTGCAATGAGATGCTCCATACCGATGTCAAAACTCTGTTGAATTTGACCCACAGTTTGGAAGGGGGCCAAGCTACTTGGGGGCAGAGGGGCTACCCTAGTCTGGCTCCCAGTCCTGTCCAACTGTCACATCCCACACTTCTGGGGGAGACTTTCCGACCAGCAACAGTGCAAAAGACACCGTTGAGGAAATTCCACAGCCAGGACTAAGTGCAGGTTCTTTGAGTGACCAGTCCAAACATCTGGCTAGGGAGTGTCTCCTTGCACCTGTTCAGTCCTTGGAGATTGGCTTGGCTGAGGTTTGTTGCTCTCAGGTCAAGTCCTTGAAAAGGATAACTTTCAGGTCTCTGTTGGCTTGGCCAGGCACAGGGCCCACCCACTTAGACTCTAGTAGTGACCTCTGCATAATCCAACATGACTTGCTCCAACAGATACCATACACAAGTATGGAGTGTGTAAACATTCACTATGTTCATTGGTTATTAAGGGTATTAAACTGAACTACTCCTGAATATAAGGGAAGGACCGTTACCTGTTAAACTGCCATGTTGGACTCTTTACCCTGGGCTTTCTTAGAGTGGAAGAGGTTCCAATGCCCAAGGGTCCTGTAAGGGTTGGTCAGGAAGCCAGCTTGGAAAATTTAAAACCCCGATTAGCCAGTGGGGTTTGGGGGGTTTCCCTCACATGATTTTTGGGAGAGTTGGAGGGCTTTTCACAATGCGCTTGCACCTTCCACCTCCTCCAGATGGGCTACTGTGTCAGGCCCCTGAGGAGCAGGGATTTTCCACACAGATGGGTTTGTGAACTTGCAATGAGTAAACACAGCTTAAATTTTGCATTGAGCTAGTAAAATTGCAAATGATTGTTACTATGAAGAGAGGGCTCTAGGTTCAAACTGACTTTTATTTAAAAGGCTGATTGATGGTCCAGTGTTGAAATTGGGGGAGGGGTCATCGTGGCGCTGAAGACAAGGTATAATATTTCTTGTTTATTTCCTGAATCTAAGGAGGAATATGGAGAAACTTTGAAAAGCCCTTCCCTGACTTGTCAAGTTATTGTCCCAAAGTAAAGTGGTTATCAGTATATGCTTGTGTAGGTTCATTACACAACAAAGATATCCTAATTGAGTAGCTTTGCAGAAGGGCAAACCCAGCAGGCTCCTGCTAAAGGCTCTGTTGGAGGCAAAAAGATGGCAAAAAAATGTTAATTATGATAAAAAAAGCAAACTGAATTTCAAAAGGCAGGGGAATACTTGTTCTCCCAACTTTTGGAAGTGTGGGTCCTGTGGTTGTGGAGGAATGAATAAGCCTGTGAACTATAGATTAGGATTCCTGACAAGTGAAAGTCTGTTTAAATCTTACATGTTAATCTTTTGCAGTAGAGTGTTGTGCGTGTTAGCCATAGTTTGATACAGGAGAAATGGGTGAAATGACACCTTTTTGGCTAACTAAATAGATTACAAATGCAAGCTGTCAAGGGAGCTAAGGCCCCTTCATCAGGCAAGGTGTAACAAAGAAACTGAAAAATACTCTTGCTTATATTGGGATAAAAGTGATTTTTTTCTTTCATCTTAACAATCTTTTTGTTTTAAATGTTTGAAAATGAATACACCTGGGATGATTAACCCTGAAGAAGGAACAATGAACTAATAAAATGTAGAGATAACCATCATAAAGAAAGTCCTGTAAGGTTTTTTGAAGTGCATTGTCTGTAAGGTAGGCGTCTGATGTAGTCAGCTGGTCAATTGTCTGTTAGTCCACATATCTCTAAAACTCTTGTCATATTAAGACAATTTTGAAGTGTTGAACTTAAGCATAAGTTTGTATTCCCATTCTCTCCGCCCTGTTGGGTCTTGAAATTACCCATAAGCACAGTGACCCTCAGATCCATGCTGTTCCATTACTTTTAAAAGTGTGCTGCCACCGAAGATAAACGGATTAATAAAAACTTGGAGTTCATTGTGGCATAGTGTCTGAACCCCCAATCCAGTGTTGGGGCCCCTTTTGCACTGATTAGGTAGACCACATTCCATTTTGCAGGGAACAGATCATGTTTTTTTATCCCCTTTGGCAATGTGGTATAACTACCTGTTTTCGTGTGATTGTGCGGGGTGCCACACCTGTTCTGAAAACGGGGAGATGTGCAACTTTCCCAAGCCACAAGATTTTGGACAAAAAGTTGTTTGAGATTTGGTGGATTTGATACAAGGTGGGGATTTTTGGGAATATATCCTTAGTTTTTGTTTTCTGTACCATGGTTTAAAGTTCTTTCAAAATTTTTTGGGAAGTGTTTCCAGATGTGGATGATAAGTTACAACTAGTGGGCCCCTTTTTTTTGGTTTCTGTACCTTTGTTTCAGAAGATTTTCTCTGGGTAAAACCCGTCTCTCTGATTTGGGGTCTTTTGTTTTGGGGAGTGTATCCTTTTTTGATGAAGTCTGTCAGAGTTTCTGCGGTTTTCCCCCCAATCCAGGGTCTGAGCAAATACATTTTAAAACATTACCTATATAGATGATGGGTTCTGTATACTTTGGGTGGAAACATCAAGTCTTAACATGTCTGTCTTTGGTTTGTGAAAATAGGGTCAAAAAGGTCCATCCAATGTGAATGGTGGTGCCCAGAGTGTTTTAGCCTGCCCGTAAGCCCGCCCAGAGTCACCCCAAGGCACCCACAACCCCGTCCCTTTGATGCCCCGGAGGTTTGTCCCTTTGTTTTACCAAGTCCGCCTCAGGCCCCCCCCGGCCCCCCCCCTTCCTGCCCGGGCTCCACCCCTTGGCATGGATTGGTGTAGGCCCCTTCCCCCAAACTTCACCTTAACCCCCCCTGCTCCTGATTGGTTGGGAAACGGGAAAACCTTTTCATGGTTCTACCCCCCCCTTGAACCCCACCCCTGCAGCTGATTGGTTAAAAAAACTGTAAGAACAGTTTGGTGGTTCTACCCTCCTTGAACCCCCCCCCTGCACCTGATTGGTTAAAAAAACTTAAGGGGCAGTTTGAGGGTTCTGCCCTCTTAAACCCCACCACCATCCCACCCCCAGCCCCCTCTCCCAAAAAAAAAACCCCGGCAGACACCCTTTTACCTTGACGCCAGGCCCTGCCCAGGGGGATGTCCACAAAATCGGGCACATTCAATCCGTACCCTGCGGCCTGAAACCTGCCCTTGGCCCCGGGTCCCGGCGCACCTGTTAAAACTTCCCCTTGTCCCTCTCCGGAGGGGGGTGCTCTAAAAACCCTTCTGATTTGTATAAAAAAACGGCTCTTCCGTTCTATCATGCGCCCAGCTGCTGAATCTTCCATCTCACAGAAGATCCGCGGCAGGTTTCCCAGAAAGAAAGACCAAATGGCATTTCCGACTTTTGCCAACAAGCAGGTCTGTGTGTTTTTGGACCGAAAGTAAAGTGGGGCCCGCTAGTCTTTTCTGGCCGTTTGAAAACCCACCTCATACCCCCACTTCAGCTGTGAAACTTAGAGGTGGGACAGACTGTAATTTCCCACACTGCTGAAATTTTTTTAGGTCCTTTGAAGCACCGGTCATTTTCATCTGGGGGGGTGGTCACCTTTTTTGGAAATAACTCAAAGGGCTACCAACAAATTGGGGTCTAAAACTGTAAAACCTTGTCAAAACGAATTTTTAAGAAAAAAAGTTTCGCCTGGTTACTCGCTTTCCCGTTTTTTTGGGGGCTGAAAAGCACTCACTGTTACACTAGCACAAAATATTGATATTTTCTGGCTACTCAAAAACCAAAATTATTTCTATTAAAACAGGTGAAAATTTGAAATTTTTACTATTTTAATTAAAAAGTTAAAAAAAAAGGCCCAATTATGATTTTGTTTTTTCATGGGAGGGTCCTCTTTTACACTTTTCCCCTTTTTCTCTTCTTTTGTTAAACCCTTTAAAAAATATTCTTCCCAAAAAAGTTTCATTTCTCAATTCCTGTAACTATTTTAGACAAGCCCTAACAGGAAGAGAAATTATGGTCAAATACACAGTCCATAAAAAACAAAAAAAAGTGTGAAAACCAACCTGGGAAGGTTTTGTTTTTTTTCCCGGTGACCCATTTATCGTTGCTTGAGTATGACCCAAAAATAAAGATCTTTCTTTTATTCTTTTTGTGGTTTTTGTTTTTAAAAAGGTTTTAGTGATGTGGTATCCTTATCAAAACAATTTTTTCCTTTTTTTACTTTTAAAAATTCTTGTCTCTAAAAATTTTTTCGCCCCGGCCAAAAAGGATATGAAGGTGTGCGGGTTTTAAACTGGGGAGGGATTAAACCCTTTTCTGCATAAAAGTTATGAACTTCATTTTTTTAAAATGGGCATTTACCATCTGTGACCTCAAAGGGGAGCCAACGCTCGGGGCCTTGTATAGCTCACAAAATAAAGAGCAAACTACTCCCAAACTTGATAAATTTCGGTAATTCTTAATTAAACACAAAAACATTAGGAAAAAAAATACATTTAAATGCCAAGAAAAAAATTTTTCCCTGAAAAAAAAACATCAAAAAACATCTTTGAAAGGTCCGATTTTAAAACATCATAAAAAAATCCTTGTTTAAAAAAAGAGTTCTGTTCATTTTCAACATTTTTCCCGCTGATCTTTGGAATCATCATCCTTTCTGATCACATTCCCCCCAAATATGATATAACTTAATTTCTGTACTCATTTTAAATGTGCCATATAAAATCCCCAAAAAGGGAAATGGAGACATCAAAATTTTTTTTCTATATTTTTCTTAGCCCAAAGAATTCAGATTTGCTTCCAAAAAAATGCCTTTTTTTTTCAAATGCCTCTTTGGCCAAATAAAAAAATCAGATTTTATTCTCATTAAATTTTTTTATTTTATTATACCTACTTAACTTTTATCCTTTATCTATCTCTATATTTTTTTCTAATTGAATTAGTTTAAGTTAATTTTTTTTGGGTTAATAGATGTATTTTAAAATTTTCCCAACGAAAACCATTTGTAGGGTTTTTTTTAAAAAACTTGGACTTTTCAAGCTAAATTAAATTCCCTTGGTTTATTAAAACGTCCATTTGTTCCATTTTTTTATAAATTGTATTTAGTCTCTTTTTTTACTAAACTTTTTATATTTGAATAAAACAGTTATCTTGTTTGGGTTTAAATTTAAAAAAAATGTTTTTGGTTTTAAAACACTTTGGTACCAGGGGCTTTTGTAATAAAAAGGGTTTGAAATTCTTTAATGTTGGTAATTTTTAAATAAAAAAAAATAGGCCAATCAGGAGGGAAAATGTTTTGGAAAGTTACATCATAACTATTATTTTATCACGGAAAAAATTTTCAAAAACTGGAGGGTTATTCTTTTTTTTTGGGTGCCAGGTAATGGACAGCTATATTAAAAATTTCTTTTCCCTTGTTTGTGAAAAATCCCCTTTGTTTTTGCATTCAGGGTAAGGGGTTTAGGGTTTAAAGGATTAAGCCCAACAAGTGTCCCCCAATCTTCTTGAAAAGAAAAGGAAATTTGTGGGGTTCATATGGGGGCAGAGTTAGACTAGACATTATTTTTCCCAAAAAATAAAAATGTTTCCCCTTTCCCAAAAATAAAAGTAAACAAAAATTTTTACAAATACTAAAGCAAGGGAGTTAAAAATATGAAGAGGATCAACAGGGGTACCCCAAAATCACCGCACACTACAACAAACCCGTGTTCTGCGTTTTTTATCATAAAATGATAAATTTTGAAGGGGTTCCCCGGGATTACAAAGAGTTGGGAAAGGGTTTTTAAAACTCTAGAATAGGCTAATTAAAAGGGGGTTTTATGAACCCTTTTCGCACTAAAGTAGGCTTGTTTCCTCCGTTGGAAGAACAAAATAGGGGTTTAGTATGAACTAGACTTGTGGAAAGGACAAAAATAATTAAAAAAAGTTAGTTATGAAGTAAATAACCTAAAAAATTTAAAATGGTTTTTTAAAAAAATTTGGGGATTATAAAAACATTGATGGTAAAGAAACACTAAAAAAAAGCCTTTTGAAATAAATAATATGTTTTTTTGACATGCGGTCTGGAATAGTCTAAAAATTCCAAAGTTATTTTTTAAAATTTAAAAAAGCAAATTAAAAATTAAATTTTAAAACCTGAAAAAACAAATATCATTTAAGTATCAATTTAAAGGGTTTAAAGTATTTAAGCACGGGATCTATTTATAATTTTTTTAAAATTTAGTTATAAAAAAATGATTGGTTCATTTGCTTTAAATTAACATTTTTGTCTTTAAAATTAGAATGCAAAAAAAAACCTCCCCTAAAAGAAAAGTTTTTTAATGGATATCTGGATCTCTTTTTTATTTTAACCTTTTGACAAAAGCCCTGGTAGGAAATACCCACATATATTGTGCAGTGCCAACATTAATAAATGTTAATCTAAAAATTTTTGTTGGACCGGGGGGCCTTCCCCATGATTCTGAAAAAAAAGGATCTTACTTAAATTTAAATTTTTATTTTTGGATCTTGAAATGGGGTAAAAAAATTTATAATCTTTACTCTGTAATGGTCCATGGGAATTAGTCCTTTCCCGCCTTTAAAATTTTTTGGACGGATGTTAAAATTCACCTGGGTTTTTAAAGAGTGGCGATGTGGCGTGTGTTCGATTTCTTTTTCGTTTTAATATTCACAGTAATACCGGACCTTGGGTTTTTTAACAAAACCCCTTTTACAACCCGTAAAAAGACATCCATCAAACTGCCCTGACGTTTTCCTTAACCAATCAGGCCGGTTTTTCGGGCTTAAAAAACCAATGACACTCCCCTCGGGGTAAAATTAGGGGTTTGGGTTGAAAAAACAAATGGTCCTTTTTGGTCATTTTCAAAACAAAATTTTAAAATTTAGAAAGGTTTTCAACCACTTCAAAACATTACAACTAAAAAAACGTGATTAAAAACGACAAAAAATGTGATCTCACGGGGCATTTGTTCAGACACTTCATCTGATTTTGGTCGTTACCGTAAAACCTTAAAGGTCCATCACCCTATCAGGTCAGAAAATGGCGTTTGAAACCCTCGGCTTTTCCCTTTTTTAGTAAGTCAACATCCTTGTTATGAAAACTTGGGGGAAATGACTCCTGAATAGAATTTAATTTTAGGTCTTGACATTTTTACAAAGGCGTGCATCTGGTGAAAAGGCAGAAAGTTTTTGGGGAAGTCTTTATGCCCCGGGCCCCTGGACTTTTGGGAAAAACAGACGCGCTGCTGCTGGGCGGTCAGCCCAACGCCCCCGGGCCGTGTCTGGCTGGGGTTTGGCCAAAACCCTGCTGGTACTTTTTGGTGCCCATCGCTATTATATCTGGCGGCCGCCATCAACTCTTCCCGAAGCCTTTAAAAAGTCTCCCGATCCGTGTTTGTTCCAGGCCATCCGCAAAACCGCTCCGGTGTTTTCCCCAAAAGGCCCAAGCCTTAAGGGTTCCCGGCCTGAATGGCAAATCCTCAGCCCCCTGGAACCCCGGAACATCATTAGAGGTACAAAAATGCTCTATGTGGTTCTCCAGGGAAAATATTTGACCAATATATATCCCAGGGGCGGACCCGAGGCCCGGCCCCATATCTGGTCAGTTAAAGGGATAAGAGGTCTGGCGGAAAGGGTGGTCTGAGGGTGCTGTTGGGGGGGTACTCGGGTCAGGCCCCATGTGTCAGGTCAAAAAAGGCCATCTTGGGGACCCTCGGGCGTGAAACCCTCATGGCTCATTTCAAAGGCTGGGGCCTTTTTACTCTTGGAATCACAGTTTAAATTTTCATCCCCTTTTCCCCGAATCTACTAAAACAAAAAGGGGATTTTCAAAAAGGGAAAAGCAGTTTTTATAGCTTTATTGCCTGGACTACCTAAAAAACAACCCTCCGGTTTTTGTAAAATTTTTTTCCTTTTTTCGCATTTAGTTATGATGTAACTATTCACAAAAAATTTTCCCTCTTATTTGCTGTCCAAAAAAAGCCCAATCATCATCAGCCCTGTAGTGTATAGGGTCCTATAACCTACTATAACCATTCTTATTGTCAGTGACTCATAACTGTGGAAAATGGAAGGCTATTACCAAGCATTAACAGTTTTTCTAAAACTTTGTATTATACAAAAGCACCCTGAGTACCAAAGTGGTTATAACCTGTTGATGAAAATGCTGTTTAATTTAAAATCTGAACAAGATAACTGTTTTCTAATCATCATATAAAATGTTTAGTAAATAAAGGGAGACTAAATTTTAAGCCTAATCATCAGCCTGTAGTGATATACACCTATAATCATACAACCATTCTTATTTCAGAGTTCATAACTGATGTAAAATGGAAGAGCCATTACAAGCGTTAACAGTCTTTCTAAAACTTTGTATTATACAATGGAATTGCTGTTTTAAAAATAAAGCTAAACAAGATAACTGTTTTCTATTCAACATATAAATGTTTAGTAAATAAAAGAGAAAAATACAATTTATAACAAAATGGAACACGATGGTGCTGAATAACAAGAATTTAATTTGTTGAAATGCAGAAGTGTTTTACAAATAAAACCTAAAACAGTGGTTCTCAAACTGTGAGCTGAAGCTCGTTGAGGACGCAGTAACAAAGGGGCTGAAGATGTAAATAAAAGAAAACAGAATCAAAAATATGAAAATTCATCTATTGAACCCAAAACAAATTAACAAACTACTTCTGATACTAGAAAAATAAATATAGAGATAGATAAATGTTGATAAAAAGTTAAGTAGGTATAATAAAATATGCAAATAAGTATAATGAGAAAATCATATTTTCATGATACCAAGCCAAAGATTTGGCCATTTGAGAAAAATAATTGTACATTTATTTTGTAAGCATAATCTGAATAAAAATATATTATAGAAGATTTCTGATGTCTCCAGTTCCTTTAGGGACTTTATACTGGCTATGTTCATTTAAAATGGTACAGAATTAAGTTATACTATATTTGGGGTGAATGTGATCAGAAAGGCACTGATGATTCCAAAGATCAGTCAGGAAAACTGTTGGAAAATGGCAGAACTCTTTTGGAAACAAGGGGTTTTCTATGATGTTTAAAATGGCCCTTTAAAAAAGTCTTTTAGATGCTTTATTTTCATGGTAATAAACCGGTCATTTTTGGCACTGAACATGTATTTTGTTGCTAATGTTTTAGTGTTTAAAAATTACCTGAATATTTGATCATTTTTTAAAAGCTAAAAAGAGTAGTTAGCTCTTCTTTTTTGATATAAAAACCGCTGACTGTTGGCCCCTTTTGGGGTCACTAGCATGAGCTAAAGCTGCTGTTTTTAAAAAACATGATTTTGTTATGAACGGATGTGCAGAAGGCGCTTCTTTTTCCCCCTCTATTAAACCCAAACCCTTTTTTCCCTTTGGCTCTAAGAGCGGCGATAGACTAAAATTAAATTTTTCAGAACAAAAAATTTAAAATGGAAAAAAAGGGAAAAAGTTGTCTTGGGAAGGATGACCACATCTCCCAATTACCTTTTAAAAACGATAGGGGTTAAAAAAAAAAAAGAAAAAATCTTGACTTTTGATACCCCAAACAGCATAAATGGGTCACCTGGAAAAAAAACGAAACCTCTAGCCAGGTTTTTGGGGGTTCACACTTTATTTTGCTTTTATGGCACTGTTTTTGACCTATAATCTTTCTTTCCTGTTAGGGGGCTCTGTCTAATTAACTGAAGTTCAGGGAAATTGGGGAAAAGTTAACTTTTTGTAAAAATATGTTTTAAGGTCTACATAAGTAAAAGGGAAAAGGGGGAAAATGTCACCGTGGATCCTCCATGACAAAACAAACATTAATTGGGCTTTTCTTGTTTTTAACTTTTTTAAATTAAAAATAGTAAAATATTTTTAATTATCACCTGTCTTAATAAAAAAATTTTGTTTTTTTAGTACCAAAAAAATACAAATTTTGTTGGTAATCCCCAGAGGGACTGGGAAATTTTGGGGGGCTGCCCGGGTGCTACCTGAACCGGGGGGAGCAGGCCCTTCAGGCCGGGAGAACGGACTGGGCGGCCCCCACGTCAGGACGCCCTGGAAGGGCCTGGTCTTTTGAGGGCCAACCTTGGGATGCTGGACTTGTCAGGTAAAGGGTATAACATGCCTGGGCTTGTTTTTTGGGGGGGCTGGGGGGGTGGGGGCCTTGGTGAATTCAAAAAGGGGGGAGTAAAAACCCCAGTTTCCCTTAAAATCAGGCGCGGGGGGGGGTTCAAAGGGTGGGGGAGACATCCTCAAACCCACAGTTTGTTTAACCAATCAGGTGCAGAGGCGGGTTCAAGGGGTAGACATCCATCAAACTGTTCTTGACAGTTTTATCCAATCAGGTGTAGGGGCGGGTTCAAGGTGGAGTCTGGGCAGGGACAAGTGAATAGAATAGAAAAATAAAAGACACAGTGAAAAATAAGATAAGTCAACATTAATTAACATAGAATAAGAGTAAGGTCCAATGCCCGGGGTGGACAGAAAAACAAAAAAAACCCCGGGCCCTGGAAAAAAAAAATCTCTAGGATTCCAGACCTTTAAAGACTGCCGTCCCCTCTGAGGGGTGGTGTCCTGTACATAGCTAGGTGTGGTTCTGCGGGGTTTGAGAATCTTTCAACCCATCCTGAAATATTTTCCGGGTGTCCCAAATTTCCCCGAGATTATTGGACTTCCTGGGTTCCCATCTTTATGAATTTTGGGGGCATGTAGAAGTATCCACTTTGGATCATCAGGGATTGACTACTGATGTGGTCCTTGATTTAACAGGAAAGTTGCTTAACAATTTCTTCAGTTCTTTCATTAAACATCAGTGGGTCCCCCTGTGTCTGCAGTAAAAAGGGTGGTATTGAAAGTTGCCTCTGTGCCTCTTTTTATATAATCAGATGTGTTCATGATTACTAAGGCACCCCTTTTATCGGTTTGGTTTGACAATGATCTCTGTGTTTCCCTTAGTGGATGTATGGCTTGCTTTTCTTGTCAAATGATATTGTATACCTGGTTTTGCTCTCAGTCCAGGACCCCAGTTTTGACCCTCTGGCAGAAGCTGTCTATGTATCTGTCCAGTGTGGGGTTTCTTCAGGTTTTGGTGTCCATGTGGGTTTTTGGTGGAGTTATTGTACGGCTCATGCTTGCTGCCTGTGTATTACTGTCCTCCTTATTATGGAAGAAATTCTTTAAGTCTGAGCTTTCTGATAAATTCTTCTATATCACTGCAGAGTCTGATTTTGTTGATAGGTTTAACCAGACAGAATGAGAGGCCCTTGGAGTACTGACATCTTATTTTCATTTGTGTGTAGGAAGAAGATTAACAATACAGGTCTGGTGCTCCATGTTTACTGATGATGTGGGTAGCGTCCAGCTTTCTCTCTAGTCTTTATAGTGTTTTGTTTTTGATCAGAAGTCTCTGAAGTCCATGTTAATCTTTGAAGGAGTGGCATGACCCTAATGAGATACTGGCCACTGAAGTCTCACACTATAACATTGCCTATTGGGGATGATTTAATGGACATGCAGAAGGCTGAGTTACTGTCCATGATCAGGAACTCTGCTGTCGTTTAGTCCCCGCCTGGCCAGACTGAACTTGCTCAACAAAGATTGTGACTAAGCCTGGTGTTAAGGTACAGAAGTGCCAATATGTATACTTGCACCAAAGAGGACTACGTGATGAGGTGAAGCAGATACTCTAATTGGGTATGATTTGTAGAGTTAAAGCAAATGGTGCAGTCAATTGTCCAAAACTAGATGACTCTATTTGGTTTTATATAGTTTTAAACATTTGAATAGGATTTTCATATTTAAAGTGTACTTGATAACTTACTGAGAAAGTCTGGGCAAACCTTGTACATTTCTACCCTGGATCTCACCAAAGGGGTAATGGCAGGTACTTCTGAAGGAATCCAGTTGCAAGAAGACAACCTCGTCACCCTGGACAGGTTATTAATTCACCAGATTTCCATTTTGACTTCATGGTGCACCTGGCCTTGTGCTCACTTTCTGTCTACTCTCTTGTGTAGGGAGGTTATCTGTTCTTTTAATAAGAAGAAGGATTCATGCTGGATGACCAATAGCATCACTCTGTGCTAGTACTTAAGTGACATCTCCCATTTGAATAAATGCTTTTGCAATGTTCCTTTCTTTACAACCATAAAGCTGATATTCTCTGAAACCTGCTACTCCCCTCCTAATCTCTTGTGAAAGTCTGTGACACACATTAATAGATATACTGTATCTATATATCTATATACAAGTCAGACGTGTGTGCTCAAAGGCATGTACCGTTTCCTATCTGTAAGACAGTTTGTGATTCAATGGCAGATTGAACTGGGTAAGTTCTTGATCTAGAAGCTCTGCGGTGATTATATTGAAAGCAGAGCCAAAGTCCACAAACAAGATCCCTCACTATGCCCCAAGCAGATCATGGTGTTAGTAAATAAAGCTCAGGCTAAATTCAGTGCATCATCCACAGAGTGGTTGGCTCTTATGCAAACTGAAATAATTCCAGGAAGTCTTTTGTAGCATTCTTGAGGTAATTCAGAATAAGCTGTCCAAAGGTCTTCATAACGATAGAAGTTAAAACTATTAGTCTGTAGTCATTTAGGCCTGTGACCTTTGATTTTTAGCTACAAGAATGATGGTGGAGGTTTTGAAACAGGCAGGAACAGTGCACAGATCCAGAGATTAGTTGAAAATGTCTGCAAATACTGTACCCAGCTGGTCTGCACAGTGCCTGACCATGGAAAGGGAAGGGCGGTTTATTAAAAATTTTGCTTTTTTGGAAGGAAAGAAGAAGAGAAGTGCACAGTAGAAACAGCAAAACCATCAGGTACATAGGGTATATTTATGTCCCATTGTCTTTCAAAGCAGCCATACAAACTGACTTAACCAGGTTAGCCAGACTATAATCAGCAGAACTTGTCCTTTACAGACAATGTTCCTGAAGCTTATCTGAGTATTTCTTTTTTGAAGCTTTGATTCCTTTCTCCGAGATATACTTGGCTTTGCTGCATTTCTCAGGATTGCCAGATCTGAATGCACACTCTACATCCTGGCGCAGTTGTCTGAGATCCGGGGAGAAACAAGGCTTATCATTGCTAAACTTCACAATTGTTTTGCTGGAATGCAAACATCTTCACAAACAATAATATATGAAGTTACAGTAGTGTATTTGTGTCGAAGGTGGCAGTTTTAAGGCATTCCAGTCTGTACAAGCAAAAACCAGTAGCTCCTGTATTGTTGATCCACTTTTTAACTGTTCTTTGGACTGGAGTTACAGTTTGTTTGTAAGCAGGAATAAGGTGAATCACAGAATGGTAAGAACCAAGTGGAACACCGGAGAAGGCATGATAAGCAGTGATCAAGAATATATCCATTTCTGGTAGGGAATTTTATTTGCTGTTATAATAATTAGGCCTGGAAAAGTTAATATGCTAATTTTTGCGATTAATGGGTCCTGTTTAACATGCTAAAAATATTGTTGCATTCAGGGCTGGAAAACAAGGCAAACACCTCAGGCAGTGCTTTTATCAGGACATAATTTTTATGTACATTATGAAACAATAATGCAAGTAATTTAAGTCTCTACCTAAAGAATTATACATATCCAGTATTAATAACTGTTAATACAACCCTTAAAAATTTTATGAAATAAAATTTTTCATTTAAAGGTTTAAAATTTCAGAGTATGAGAATCACAGTACTATGCCACTTGTAAATATCGTAACACTAGTGTTCATTTTCTGAGAAGTTCTGTTTTTTTCTTGATTTATAAAACTGACATAGGTGCCTGGGATTGAGAGAAGGGGGTAGTGAGGGGGATTATGGCTGTCCTGGTGCAACTGAAGAGAAAAGTTACAAAGGTAAAAATGATGCTCTTTTGTTTCCCCCATTTTATTTTTCTGTAAGAAGATCGAATCAATGTCTTATTACATAAGGGCTAAATAAGTTATCTTTGAGTAGCAGTAAAACTGAAAAGTCTGTAGCACAGGTATAGCATAGGCTAAATGGTGGGACCTTATAAAGTGACATCACTATTCAGACTGTGACACATTTGTGATAAATGAATGAGAATAACTGATAACATTCATGCAGCAATTTTTTTTTTCTTCCCTTCTTTGGGTGTGAATCAGTTTGATTGTTACTGTGCATGGGAGTAAAATGTGTAAATACCACAGAAGGAAATAACATAACCAAAAGAGTGGCTAGTTCCAAAAAAAGGAAAGTAGACACAGAAAACTGAACTTTAAAAGGAATGAACGAACCAATATAATGTTAAATCTTCCTGTGGGTAGTTCAAAACCAGTTTGTCCCATGTGTTCCAAAACTGTTGCTTTAGTAAAAGCAGCAAAGTAAAGCACCACTATGAGAGAAAACACAGATCTTTTTCACAAACGCGTTTCGCATCAGTACAGAAATGAGGGCACATAAAATAGCAGAACTGAGAGCCCACCACTAGTCCCTTCACATTCATTTATAGCCTAGCAGTGTGCAAATGAATGTTCAATTAAAGTGGATTTCTGGGGTAAAAAAAAAATTCTACAGAGACCATTATCTAGAAGTGCACTTTTTATTTTTACTCAGATTGTTCTGTTTTCATTTGCTTAAAAAGTGAATGTGATAGGCATACCTTTAATTTTTATTGAATAGAATTGTTTGTTTTATATGTTGTTAAAGATAGTTATTTGTATTCCATACAAATACAAGGCCAATTAAATTTTAAAAAGTGTCCACATGTTTAAAGTCCTTACTGAAAATTGAAAATCAAATTGTTGAAATGGTTGTAGTAATTATACCTTATTTTTTCTAGCCATTCAATGACTACATATATAGGGATCTGAATAATAGCACAAACCTGAGGTTCAGAAATTTTGATAGGAGAAAATTGTTGGTTGGACCACTTTAAATTTAAATTCAATGCCTCTGGTCTAGTACCTCTGTATTTAACTTGCCAGTCTGCCACATAACTTACAGTGCTTACTGCCCTAATATAATGACAAAATTCTATTAAATAGAAGTGTAAGGATTATCCTCACACATTATTGTAGTTTGCAGTATCTTTGCTAATTTAGGCAAAGAAAAACAACATAACCATCTAGGTAATGCATTGTGTCAGATTTTAAGTGAGACAGCGCTATAGAGAACTTTTTTAGTGTGCCAGGTGCAAAGTTGTAGGTAGTGTTTTCCAACCTATGGTGGCACACATTTTGTAACTCAGAAAATCTCAAGGCACATTACACTTCTACCAACCAAAAAAGCATTAAATCTCTAAACTATCTGAAGGGACAGAACAGGGGAGGCAAAGAAAAAAAAAAAAAGCAGCTCAGAGATTATTGTTCACCAACACAGCACTTAGTGAACACCTTGGCCACAATTCTTCGTCCCTTTGCTCATTCATACATGCCACTCTCTGCATCATTGCACTGACCGAGGGTCAGAAGCAACTTACATACCCACCAGCCCTTGGCTCTGAAAGAGTCACTGGTGGACATGCAGGCAGACGGACTTGCAACAAATCTCCATGCTGCTAAAGTGGTAAGTGCGGTGTCTGCAAAACAGTGACCGTGGAGCTGCTTTTATGTTTGCTTCTCCAGGTATTCCCGTCATCTTCAGACAAGTCTGCCCACCTGTCTCTTTCAGGCCTGGACCCAGAGGCACTACACGGTTATTTCCACAGTGCACCAGTGGAGTATAACTATCAAGTTGTTGATGATGATGAACAATTGAGGGTTCCATTTGCAAAGTTTTAACATAGGATTTAATGTATACCCTTATAGAGAGATGTTTTATTTTATTAAATTAGTTTTTAGCAGTGCATTCAAAGTCAACAGTTGTTTCAATCTTTTTTACTTTTGACATGTCTATGCCTCATCTGCTATGCCAATTTGAGAATACCTCCTTTTCCTATTGCCTTCTTTTCAACTTGCCTTTTAAGAAGTCATTCAAATTTATGGTGTATAGTACTTGCTTAAGTAGTATTTTGTTAAAAGTTTAAGGTTATTGTTTAAGCTTAAAGCTATGCTATTAAATTTTTTAAAATTCCTTTATGTTGATTCTACATTATTTTTGTGATTCAGTGTGTATTTATTTCATGATTTAAGTATTAATTTTATAATTACGTTAATGTTAGATACAATTAATTGCAATTACATTTATTAATTAGTTCATTTTATTAATTCCCTACCCTAATAATTATATAATGATTCACCAACTTATCTACTGATGCACAAGTCAATTAGCGGGCCCAAGATCTTTACAATTACTTCCAATATGAATCCCCAGATATTTAAACTGTTCTGATATTTTGTACACGTCTATCCAATCTAGGATAAAGCAGTAGGGTTTACTGTGAAAACTATACTTTTAAATTACTTTTATATCCAGAAATCTTATGGAATTCTTCTAACATGTTTAAGACTAATGGTAAAAAAGAATGTGGGTTTTTTTATAGAGCACCATATCATCTGTATTTAGTGATATTTTATGTTTGAGTAGTTCCTGAATACTGCATTTATCTCTGGTTTCTTCTGAGATGACTAATTTCTCAATAGCTGATGCAAAAGGCATTGATGATAGTGGGTACCCTTGTTGAGTACCTTGTTCTACTGTGAAGTTCAGTGGAACCTCGGTTCCACGACCATAATTGGTTCCAGAACTCTGGTCGTAAACCGAAGTTGATGTCGTGAACCGAAGCAGTTTCCCCCATAGGATTGTATGTAAATACAATTAATCCGTTCAAGACCGTACAAACTGTATGTAAATATGTAAAAATATGTAAAGATTAAGCACAAATATAGTTAATTACACCATAGAATCCACAGTGTAATAGTAAACTAATGTAAAAACATTGAATAACACTGACACAAAACACCCAGGCTCCCTGTTCAGCTACACGAGCTGTGCTGCCGCTTCTCTCTCTGTGTAGCGCGAGCGCACAAACACACACACACCTATCCGTCCCCCCAATCCCTTCCCTGTCAGCTGCCCACACTCTCTAATCTCTCTGTAGCACGTGCTCGCGCAGCATTTTTTTAAAAATGACTTTTAAGCACAGCAGAAAAGAAATCAGAAGCGCTTGCAAAAACCAACTCACAAGCAAACAAAAAAGTAAGATTGCAGGAGATCACGCTATTAAACCTAAAGCCTGATCGCTGTAAACAATGTTTTTAAAATGAGTTTTAAGCACAGCAGAAAAAAACATTGCACAAATCCGAACTTCATTTAAAAACCAACTCACAAGCAACCAAAAAGTAACATTGCAACAAATCACACGATGAAGTCCTCCATGTAAACAATTTTTAATGAGTTTTAAGCACAAGGAAAAAAGCGAACATTTGAAAAAAGAGAAAAATAACATTGCAACAAATCGCATTATGAACTAAAAAAATTACTTTTGAAAAATCCGTAATACAAAAACCACCAAGAAAACTAACCTTGCATGAAACGAGTTCTGGCATGAAGTGTTTTCCTTCAGGTGTTTTCTCTCTTGTGATTTCTTGGGTTTCTGGTGCTTTTAGCTGTTTAG
>NW_024382081.1:30000-42784 GCF_016835505.1 Polypterus senegalus
TCAGTTCACGTGATTACGTGGGAGCGTGATGATGTCACACGAAACTCCGCCCCACGTCTTTCCAGCTCAACTCCATTACAGTTAATGGAGAAAAATACCTTCCAGTTATGACCATTAGGCGTAGAATTTCAAATGAAACCTGCCCAACTTTTGTAAGTAAGCTGTAAGGAATGAGCCTGCCAAATTTCAGCCTTCTACCTACACGGGAAGTTGGAGAATTAGTGATGAGTGAGTGAGGGGCTTTGCCTTTTATTAGTATAGATATATACACACACACACACACACACACACATATAGGGTGAGGGGCGTTCAGGAAAAATATTGGTTCGTAAATATATACATTGGTTCAGATATATATATTGGTTCTGATACATGTTTGAATATATACATTGGTTTTAATACATCCGTTCAGATATATACATTGGTTGAGATATATATTGGATTTGATATACATTGGTTTAAATATATATATTGGATTCAGATAGGTCGGTTCAGATATATACATTGGTTGGGATTTATGGGCGGGCCTAGCGGCCACCCATGTTTTAGCAACAGCCTTTTGCTTCATCGTTGCTTCAAGCGCTGTTGTAATTATTGTGCACATTTTATACAAGTAGCATCGCCTGTCTATCGCGTTTTGTTCGTAAGCCCTGTTGTTTCAGGGTCCTTGATTTCAAAGCACTTTTTTCCTTCATTATTGGCTAAAACATTAACGGAATGCTCTTAGCCTGCTTCATCCGCCCGGCTCATTGTACCCGCCTCCTCCTCCTCTTGTCCCACCCATGACAGATTCTTCTCCAGCACAGTTACCCAGAAAACGTGTCGCAACCACAGTCGTCCCATTTTTCACCTCATGATCGCTGGTTTATCATTGGTGAAAGCCGCCAGTGATATCTGTTATTCCGTGTTGGCAGCCTTTAATTGAAGGTGATCTGCTTCAGCAAGGAACTTAGTCTGTTTGCTGAAAGAGGATGTTATGAAGGAAAACACCGGAGTTGCTCTGTTTCTTGCAGATGTTTGTCATTGATCAGGGACCAGAATGATGAATATTCCTGCTTCACAAATAACTGATGTCTGTTTTTGTTAACAAAACTGAAAACCCACACCTGCATTACAACTTCAAGCATCGAGCTCACGGTAATATAGCACACACTACCGGGTAGAATGTATCTGTCACGGAAGATCATTTTCACAATAAAACTTTAGTTTGTCAAAGTTAAGCCAGTAGCGGTGATTTCCTATTCATAATGGCAGCATTAATTTAAAGATGATTACATCAACAAAGTTAGAAAGAGCTACTTATTTTGACAGGCGATCTTTTGAAGCAAGCATTTGGATTGACTTACAAAAAAGAAAATAGTTATTACTTGCCTCTTTGATGGCTTTTAAAAAGCCTTTTTGATATAATTTATTTATGACAGTATAAAATAAAAAAGTAGTGCTCAAAATTATGATAGCGTGTATCTAACAGGAAGAGGTGGTGGTAGGTGAGATTGCTGACTACTTGATTCGTGATCACTGGTTTGTGTCGGGGGAGCTTCCATTCTGTTATTTTATTTATTTATTTATTTTACAAATTGCTTTGAGTAGTAAGAAAGGCGCTAATAAAGCAAAGATTAATAATATGTATTAGTAGTAGTAATATTATTATTGACTATCGTGTGAATACATGATCAAATTCAATATGCGTGGTGGGGTATGAATAGGGACAATACAGAGTTCATTGAAATAATTACACAGCAAAGGTGCATACATAGTAAACATAATGTGTATATTATTGAAGTAAAGGTTCATATAAATTAATTATATACAACTTTTTATAAGTTGAAGATGTCAACAGGTTAAAATGCACGAAATTATACATGTATTGCTTTATAGTCCACATATAATTGTATGTATATTATTAAAATAATAGTATAAAATTCTATAAATGGTATAGAATCACGTCGTAGACTTATGTTGTGTCAAATTTCTTCAAAGTAGTTTTTGGTGTTTGCCTTAAAACTCTTCGGCAAACATGTGAACTGTTGAAAATCTCAGTCTTAATCAATCTGTTTTTAGCGTCCGTGCAAAATCTTTCTGTCATATCTGTTATTTAACATGCAGCGCTTGTATGTCCTGATGTCTGCGTTCTGGAGGCTGCAGGTGTGTAAACTGGCCAGCGTTTCCCGGGGTGCTCTGTGATTGAGGCGGACAGTAAACTTTGTTAAAATGATAACTGAAAAATACCAGTCGTCAGTTGTGTTTCATTAGTTTTAGGCGTGTTTACTGTTCTATGTTACCAAAAAATTCTTCACTTGAGGGCTCATTAAAAAGGGATGTGGATAGTAAGATTTAAGTAAAATAACTCAGTAATAATAATAATACATTGCTCCGACGCAGTAACACTTTACAAGACATTTAAAGACGTTAAAATAAATGTGAAATCCATTGTCTCATGCTATATTGACAGCTTATCTAAACATTTACACAAGGTGGTTTTTTCTAGAATAAAAAGGAGAAAAAAAAAATCCATGGGAAATGTTTGTTGTTGAACTCAATTTCACCTCCATGTGGTCATTAAAACTATTGTAATGAAATATAGTTCTATAGAAATAAATAAATTTCCTATCTTGCCTTCACCCTTGTAAATTGGAGGAGGAATCTCATTTTCACAGCAAGGTGCAATTATCCTATAAAACACACAGGAATTACCAATGCTTGCGTTTTTCATTGGAGATTAAAACTCATCAAATATATTTTAAAACTTTTAGTAGCCTGTGGCATTCCTCATCTGTAGTGGTCCATTACAAAATGAACACCAGGCAGTTAAAATTGTGCACAGTTTTCTTTAATAAAGCTGGGGCGAATGCTGCTTTCATGTCGTGCGTGTCTCTCCCTTCTGAGAGAGCACTTGTTTAAGCAGTCTATTCACAAAATGTGCCCCGTCTTCTGCTTGTAAGTGTAATGGAATTATAAAACTGTCCACAGTTTTTTAAAGAGATTGAAGGAAGTCTTCTATATCACTTTTTTGTCTACTATGTCCTTACTCATCCACTAATTTAAAAAGAAAAAATCAAGCGCTTACACTGTCTTTTTTAGAAATATGTCTATGAAAATCGCTGTGGTATGAAAAAATTCTATATAAATATGAATATTATTATTAGTATTTAGATTTTTAAAATCCAAATAAACCACATTGGGGTTCTTCAAGATGTGCCACTCTAGGGTACCAACAAAGATCAAGGCCGGATTAGGAAATTTTTGTGATCAGTTTGTTAAGCAAAAATAACTTTTCATCTTCTCATTTCTAATTTGGCATTCAGGATACAGTATATACTGCAAATATACATTTAAATTATGGCTTACGCTGACAATTGTTGCTAAATGCTTCGTTTTCATGAACTTTAATATGTCATAAATATAGGTATTAAAACACAGAAATTCTGACATTAGCATGACTGTTGAGAGGAAAACATGTAGTAAAGTATTCTATGGGTTTTCATAGAATTAATCATTATATACCTTTTGGGGTTCTTGATATATTTGTAATCAGGTTTTAATTTTTTTTTTGATTTTTACTGCCATACAGATCAACAATCTAACATGATATAGAATAAGTCTTTTAAGTTTTCCTGTATCCATTAATACATTTCCGGTTTCTTTCACCCACCTGAAGTTGGCATCAGGAGTGGGTGGCACTTATAAGTGCAGTAGTATGAGTGGTGTCAGTGTGGCCACTGGGTTGACATTTCAATTTCATTTTTTGTATTCTGGCCCAAACCTGTAAATCTCTTTTTGTAAATGGTGGCTGGATAGAGGACAGATACTAACAATTCAAGGCTATTTAAAACAATACCACAAGATATTTGTATCTGTGTGTTTATAGTGCCCCATGTTGTAAGTGTTAGAATCAATGAAGTCAACTTAAACAAAATGTACATTTTTGAGTTTGTTTGAAGTGTTTACATTATAATAATATTTATTAATTGCTGCATGAATATAATTTTTCAAAGGGATGAACTTTTTACTATTGTCAAAAAAAAAAAAAGAACCAAGCAGGGCAACAGGAGGAATATGAAAGTTATTTGTTGAGTTTAATGGAGCCAAAGGATACTTGTAAGGAAGTTTATTACCAGTGCTATCGGTGTACGTTCTGAATTTATAAAACTACTGATATTTCACAAAGATGTTACTGGCCTGGTTTATGCTGACATAAAATGGCTATGTTTCTGATAATTATAGTGGTGTTTTAATTAAAAGACTAGAATTGTCATAACAGATTCAATAAAATGTTTTAATATCTTAGTTGCTGTTTCATTACTCTTTAATTAACATCCACAGTTTGTATCAATTGGATATTGGTGCTTGTTTCACAAATAATATGAATTTTCCAAGTCTCATATATTTCAGATAGATGAATGAGAACTTGCCTCTAAGGAATGTGCTTCTTTTTTAACAGAGGCTGAATGAATAAATAAATATATATAATGAAAAAACAACCAATCCAATAACAATTGTGTGTTCTGCAGAAAGCAACAGTTGGGGCTCACAACTCTGAGGCAGCTCAGCTGTAGAGTGAGTGTCCCTTTGAGTGGAGAGGACAATGGGACACAGTAGACTTAAGTGATGTAGAAGACTTTCAGCAATCTTTCTGGGTTTCAGAATGTGTGGTTATGCAGGTTCATTTGAGAAAGCAACAGACAGGGTGCACACAAGCCATAGATCTGCTCCAGCCATGGGGGAAATGAGTGTTCCCTGTAAGGGGATAGGATGCAGACACATAGTGGAGAAGATTATATAAAACTATACATGACCTTTAAATAATTTTATAGTTTTACCTCTCCAGTGTTCATTTTGTAATCCCAGCAGTCAGAGGCTTTGTTTGCAAACCAGCAGCAATGGAAAACAGCGTCCCGACCAGTGGGTGTTGCATTTTCATTCAATAGTTTTAATGACTCACATGGCGGAGGTGAAATTTAGGTTCAACAACAAAACATTTCCCGTGGATTTATTTCTCCTTGTTTATTCCAGGCTTCTGTGTAAATGTTCAGAGCAAGCGCCATATAGTATGACAATGGATTACTACATTATTTTAACGAAGCTGTCTTTTTAAATGTCTTTGTAAAGGAGTGTTACTGGGTGTCGAGCAATGTATTATTATTACAGTATTTTACTAAATCTTACTATCCGTTTCTTTGTTAGAGTAAGAGCCCCGTTGAAGAATTTTTGGTAACATAGAACAAGTAAACACGCAAAAGAACTAATGAAAACACAACTGACGACTGGTATTTTCGATATCATTTAACAAAGTTTACTATCCATACCCTCAATCACAGAGCACCCCGGTAAAACGTAATGCAATTTATACACCCTGCAACCTTAGAACGCAGACATCAGGACATCGCTGCGCGTCGCATTTACTAACAGATATGACAGCATTTTGCGGGCATGCGTTAAAACAAATTGATTAAGATCAGCGATTTTCAACGGTTCACATGTTTGCCGTAAGATTTTTAAAGCAAACTAATTAAAAACTTCTTTGAAGAAATTTGACACAAAATAAGTCTACGACAGATTCTATACCATTTTATAGGATTTTTATCATTATTTTAATAATATACATACACTATGTGTGGACTATAAAGCAATACATGTATAATTTCATTTTAACCAGTTGACATCTCTCAACTTGTTAAAAGTTGTATATAATTAATTTATATGAACCTTTACTTCAATAATATACACATTATGTTTGCATTGGTACCTTGCTGTGTAATTAAGCTAATAGACTCTTGGTGACCCTATTCCTTACCCTATAAAAGCGGCTGGTTGATCATGCATTCACACGTATCAATGGCAAATAATATTACTACTACTATTATTATTGGCTATTAATTCCTTACGTTTAATAACGCCTTTCTTACTATAAATGATTTGTAAAAATAAATAAATAAAATAGCAGGAATGAGCCCCGGACACAAACCGGTGATCGTTTTAACTGCGGAGTCAGCAATCTCACTCTTACCACCACCTCTTCCTATTGAATCGCGCATTATATTTGAGCACTACTTTTTTTATTTTATACTGTCATAAATAAATTATCAAGGTTTTTTAAAAAGCCAATTTTAGGCTTAAAGAAGGTAAATAATAACTATTTTTCTTTTGTAAGTCAATCACAAATGCATGGCTAAAAAGATAAGCCCTGTCAAAATAAAGACTGTTTCACCTTGTTGACATGAATCATCTTTAAAATTAAATGCAATAGAATAATAGAAATCATCGTGCCTTTCTAACTTTGACTAAAGTTTATTGGGTGAAAAATAGTCTTCCGTGACAGATACATAGTAAATGATACGACACCGTTTGTGAGTTAGTGTTTGTGTTGGCGTGTCGTGTGTGTGTGGTTTCTCAGTTTTACAATAAAAGCAGACATCAGTTATTTGTAAACAGGAATATTCTGATCTTTCTGGTCTGATCACTGATAAACATTCAGGAAACAGCGCTATTCCGGTGTTTTCCTCCATAACATCCTTTCAGCAAACCAGGACTAAGTTCCTTGCTGAAACAGATAAGCCAACTTTAATGAAATGCTGCCAATCTGAATAACAGAAATCACCCGGACGGCTTTTCGGTCAATGATAAACCAGTGTCTGTTGGGGTGAAAATGGAAGAGTGGTTTTTCATGCTTCTAGTAGCTTGAGCTTTTGAGAAGAATCTGTTTTATGAAATTGAAAAAATAATCGCCCTTGACAGATCGCTTAATCAGTAGTAATGAGCCACGATTTGTGAGTGTGAGTGTGTGTGTGAGCGTGTCACGTGCTTGTGTGTGGTTTATTAGTTTACTATTAAAAATAGTTAATCAGTTATTTGTGATCTTGGGAATACTCTGGTGTTTGATCCCTGATCAGCATTTAAAAGAAACAAACAACTCCAGTGTTTTCCTTCATAACATCCTTTCAGCAAACAGGACTAAATTCCATGCTGAAGCAGATTGCTATAATAAAATGCTGCCAATACGGAATAACAGATATCACGGGCGGCTTTTACTAATGATAAACCAGCATTTGTTGAGGGTGAAAAAATGGGGCGATACTGTAGTTCGATGTATGGTAACTCTGGCACAATCTGTCATGGGTGCAGGACAAGAGGGGAGGCGAGTGTTGAATTACAATGAGCGGGACGGGGCGGGCGGGCGAAAGAGGCGGGTATCTGCATAGAGTGTTTTAAACGTGAAAGGAAAAAAGTGGCGAAATCGAGGACCTCCAACAAATAGGAACTACGAAACAAAGCGCGACAGACAGCGTGGCCCTTCTTGTATAAAATGTACAATAATTACAACAGTGTTGGAAACGTGAGTAAACAAAAAGGGAGCTGCTAAACTTATGGGTGACGCGTTGTGCCTGCCCATAAATCCCAACCAATGTATATATCTGAACGATCTATCTGAACCAATATATATCAGAACGGATGTATCTGAACCCCGATGTATATATCTAAACCAACCTATTTTAACCAATATATATATTTAAACCAATATTATATCAGCAATATATATATCTCCAACCAATGTATATGTTGAACCGGAATATATATCTGAGCAGGATGTATTAAAACCAAATGTATCAGAACTTGATATATATCTGACAAATATATATATTCTGAGCCAATCTTTTTTCCTGAGCAAGCCTCGCAATACCTAATATATAATTATAATATATATATATGGCTGTGTGTATGTGTATATATATATATATATATATATATATATACACATACACATACACTATACTCAAAAAAAATTAAAGGAACACTTTTTAATCAGAGTATAACATAAAGTCCATGAAACTTATGGGATATTAATCTGTAGTCCTGATTTAGTAGCAGAGGGTTGTTAATCACACTTTCAAACTGCTGTGGTATTAATTAACAACAGATGCACTAGAGGGCAACAATGAGATGACCCCAAAACGAATGGTTGCAACAGGTGGAGGCCACTGACATTTTCCCTCCTCATCTTTTCTGACTGTTTTGCTCACTAGTTTTAGCTACAGTCAATTATGTCACTACTGGTGGCATGAGGCCAGTATTACCTGGACTACAGAGGTTGCACAGGTAGTCCCTTCTCCCAGGATAGCATCAATACGTGTCATTGCAGAGGTTGCTGTCTCCTGCACAGTCTCAAGGGCATGGAGGAGATTCTAGAGACAAGCAGTTACTCTAGGAGAGAGGCTGGAGGGGCCATGAAGGTCCATAGCACATCAGCAGGACAATCATCATGAAGGAACAGGATTGAGCACTGCCAGAGCCCTACAAAATGACCTCCAGCAGGCCACTGGTGTGGATGTCTCTGACCAAACAGCCAGAAAGACTTCGCGGGGTGGCCAGGGCCCCAGCAATATAATGGGCCCTGAGCTCACTGCCCAACCCATGCAGCTCAATTAGCGTCGCCCATAGAATACCAGGGTGGCAGATGCACCACTAGTGCCTGTGCTTTTACAGATGAGAGCAGGTTCACCTAGACACGTGACAAGAAGTGAGGTCTGGAGAAGCCATGGAGAACATTATATGCTGCCTGTAACATCATTCAGCATGAGCAGTTTGGTGTTGGGTTAATGATTGTCTGGGGAGGCATATGCATGGAGGAGTCACACGAACCGCTACAGGCATCAAGGCACCTTGGCACCACTGGGTATCAGGATGAAATCCTTGGACGTTGTCAGACCCTGTCGCGTACAGGTGACCGCAATTGCTGCGACGTTCACAGCCTCATGTGGTTGAGAGTGGCACAGGCAGTTCCTGGATGAAGAATTGATACCATTGACTGGCCACCACACTTTCCTGACCTAAATCAATGGTACCTCTGGGACATTACTGTTTTGGTCAATGTTTAGCAAGGTTTGCCTCAGACTATCAGGGCTCCAGTGATGCCTGGTCCAGATCTGGGAGGAGATCCCCACAACACCATCTGTCTATCTCCATTAGAAGCATGCACCCGATGTTGTCGAGCATGTATACAAGAACACAATTTAGGTTGCTGCAATTAATTTTAGCCAAAATGGACTAGCCTGCCACATAATTTTTCAATTCTGGTTTTGGGGCGTCTTTGAATTCAGGGCTCTGTGGGTTGATCATTTTCATTTCCATTAAGCGATGTAGCATCCTCATTCCTAACACATTGCTGATATATCAGTATAAAGATATCAGGAGGATTTGCCCCATTGAGGTCAAATTGTGTGTGTATATATATGTGTGTATATATATATATATATATATATATATATATATACATACCTCTACTATACTGATATCATATGTACATTATACTAAAAAAAAAAAAAAAATCACACAATACATTTTGCTTTTTATATTTAATTGAGCACAGTCATTAAATCAATTTTACTATATACATTTTAAATACCACAATAAATGCATAACCTTACATTGCAAGTACTATATATAATTTGGATAGTTTTCAGAAGCACATTACATTTTAAAAGGCGGAAGATAAGCATAACATTTTTAAAACAGGAAATTAAAATAAATTAACTGAAAAACCGTATAAAAGGCCACAGGGTGTCAATTTCAGCTGTGTGAATGACACAGCACACAAGTATAACACATGCCATAAACAGAAGAGGAACAATGTGTACTTAAAATATGATGATTTCAATTATATTTACTAAGACACTGTAGTTAACAACAGTGGGTTCAGCTTTGATAAGTTATTTCCAGCTCAGCTTGGCTAGAGGGCAACAGGAACCATAAGGTCAGTATTGTAAAATTTTACAATTTCATAAATTGATCACATAGAAATATCACTTCAGAACCACCTAATGCAAAATTTACTCTTTCTTAATAAACCATTTGAAAACAGAATGCATATGAATATCTAAATTAGGCATTGTTAATGATTAACTACTGAAACATGGCAAGTGATGGATTTTTCCAACCAATATATTAATTAGAAGCCAAGCTCCCTTACTAATCAATCATTATTAATTACATTTATTATAGCTCTAAGTCTGGGTGTTTCATCTTGTGGTGGGTGCGCAACACGCTTGTAATCAGAACATTCTCCCAGCCTAAGTCTGCACCTAAGAAACCATCAACTGAACAAGTCTTAATTTTCTGTAAATGGTCAAAGCTTTTAAATATATACACACAGGAATAATGTAAGCAACTGTAGTGGTATAATTATAGACTGGATAAAGAATGCAAGACATTTTGCACACCTTTGCACTTTTGCTTGTCAAATTTTTTAAATACATTCTTCATTGACCACTGTATAAAACAAAAAAAAAAAAATAATGTGCGATTAACTTGAAGTCCCTCGATGAGTTGAAACTTAGTGCTCTCATACAGGTTCTCCATATGCAAATTAGAATATAATGACAAAGTTGATTTATTTCAGTAATTCCATTCAAAAAGTGAAACTTGTATATTAGATTCATTCATTACATATAGACTGATGTATTTATTTAGATAGATAGATAGATAGATAGATAGATAGATAGATAGATAGATAGATAGATACTTTATTAATCCCAAGGGAAATTCACATAATCCAGCAGCAGTATACTGATACAAAGAAACAATATTAAATTAAATAGTAATAAAATGAAAAAAAATGAAAATAAAAATTAATGTTCGCATTTACTCCCCCGGGTGGAATTGAAGAGTCGCATAGTGTGGGGAGGAACGATCTCCTCAGTCTGTCAGTGGAGCAGTGACAGTGACAAAGTCTGTCACTGGAAGCTACTCCTCTGCCTGGAGATATTACACCGTTAAGTGGATGCAGGTGATTGGACAGGAGTTTGCTTAGTACCCGTCGCTCCGCTACAGATGTTAAACTGTCCAACTTTAATCCTACAATGGAGCCTGCCTTCTGCACAAGTTTGTCCAGGCGTGAGGCGTTCATTCATCTTTATGCTGCCACCCCAGCACACCACCAGCGTGTAGAAGAGGCACTCGCCACAACCGTCATTCCAGAACATCTGAAGCATCTTACTGCAGATGTTGAAGGATGCCAACCTTCTCAGAAAGTATAGTCTACTTTGACCTTTTCTTACATACAGCATCAGTATTGGCAGTCCAGTCCAATTTGTCATCCAGCTGCACTCCCAGATATTTAAAGGTCTGCACCCTCTGCACACAGTCACCTCTGATGATCACAGGGTCCATGAGGGGCCTAGGCCTCCTTGTAAATCCACCACCAGCTCCTTTGTCTTGCTGGTGTTAAGGTGTAAGTGGTTTGAGTCTCACCATTTAACAAAGTCTTTGACACTTTCTGTACTCCTCCTGCTGCACTCCTGATGCAGCCCACAATAGCAGTGTCATCAGCTTAACTTTTGCACGTGGTAGGACTCCCGAGTCATATTGGAAGTCGGATGTATATAGATTGAACAGGACCGGAGAAAGTACAGTCCCCTGCGGCGCCCCTGTATTGCTGCACACAATGTCAGACCTGCAGTTCCCAAGAAGCACATATTGAGGTTCTGTCAGGCAAGATAGTCCACAATCCATGCCACACAGTGTGAATCTACTCCCATCTGAGTCAGCTTATCCCTAAGGAGCAGAGGTTGGATGGTGTTGAAGGCGCTAGAGAAGTCCAAAAACATAATTCTTACAGCACCACTGCCTCTGTCCAGGTGGGAGAGGGATCGATGAAGCATATAGATGATGGCATCCTCTGCTCCCACCTTCTCCTGGTATGCGAGCTGCAGAGGGTCGAGGGCGTGTGGACCTGTGGCCTCAGGTGGAAGCAGCAGCCGCTCCATGGTCTTCATCAGATGTGACGTCAGAGCAACAGGCCGGAAGTCATTCAGCTCACTAGGACGTGATACCTTTGGGACAATTTCAAACATTTCAAATGTTTATTTCTTTTAATTTTGATGATTATAATTGACAACTAATGAAAGTCCCAAATTCAGTATCTCGGAAAATTAGAATATCAATTAAGACCAATGCAAAAAAAAAAAAGGATTTTTAGAAATGTTGGCCAACAGAAAGGTATGAACATGAAAAGTATGAGCATGTACAGCACTCAATATTTAGTTGGGGCTCCTTTTGCCTTGATTACTGTAGCAATGTGGCGTGGCATGGAGTCAATCAGTCTGTGGCACTGCTCAGGTGTTATGAGAGCCCATGTTGCTCTGATAGTAGCCTTCAGCTCTTCTGAATTGTTTGGTCTTGCAGTATTGCATCTTCCTCTTCACAATACCCCATAGATTTTCTATGGGGTTAAAGTTAGGCGAGTTTGCTGGCCAATCAAGAACTGGGATACCATGGTCCTTAAACCAGGTACTGGTAGCTTTGGCACTGTGTGCAGGTGCCAGGTCCTGTTGGAAAATGAAATCTGCATCTCCATAAAGTCTGGCAGCAGCAGGAACCATGAAGTGCTCTAAAACATCCTGGTAGACGCACTGCGTTGACCTTGGACCTCAGAAAACACAATGGACCAACACCAGCAGATGACATGGCACCCCAAACCATCACTGACTGTGGAAACTTTACACTGGACCTCAAGCAACATGGATTCTGTGCGTCTCCTCTCTTCCTCCAGACTCTGGGACCTTGATTTACAAGGGAAATGCAAAATTTACTTTCATCAGAGAACATAACTTTGGACCACTCAGCAGCAGTCCAGTCCTTTTTGTCTTTAGCCCAGGCAAGACGCTTCTGATGCTGTCTCTTGTTCAAGAATGGCTTGACACAAGGAATGCGACAGCTGAAACCCATGTCTTGCATATGTCTTGTGTGGTGGTTCTGAGCACTGACGCTCAGCTTTGTGAATCCACAGTTT
>NW_024382082.1:0-39818 GCF_016835505.1 Polypterus senegalus
GGGCCAAATAGGGGGCCCCCCCAAAACCCCCGGGCCCCCTTTTCCCCCTTTTTTGGGGCCCCCTGATAACTACACCCTTTTTTTGTTTAACCCCGGTTTCCCCCGCTTTTTATTGTTTGTTTTTAAATTATAGTTATTGATAGGTATTTCAGATTCACATTGCTCAGGTACCCATTTTATTTTTATCATTCCAACCCTATTCTGTCATCGGGATCACCATCAAAAAAGAACTGTCACTTACCAAGAGGTTTCATCCCCGGAGATGGCACCTACCTTTTCCATTCTCTTTTTACATATTGCAGGGCCATATCAGGCTCACTCTTGATACCCGGGAGGAACTTGTGTCTTTTTATTGAATGACTGGGAAGGTTTAGGTGAACTGATGATACAGGAGATGATTATACTACACGGGAGATAAAAGGGTAAAATGAAGCCCTTCACCTATGGTTCTGCATGGAGTTGAGGGTCCCGCTGAATTTTTGGGGGTTTTGATTTAAGTGTCCAAAATGGCAAATATTTTACATTTTCGCAACCGCCAATGCCCAAAACATCTTAGATTGACAGGTGCGTTTGAGTGGACATTTTGATGAGAATGAAACCCCAAAAGCGGGAGGGATTTTATCGATGAAACCGGTTGTGTGTTACAATGCTTGAAGATGGGTTCTTGAACAAAACAAATCCTGCAAATACTGTAAAATTGGAAAAAAACCATGAAACTCAAACCAATTATGACAGCAGCAATCCAAGCTGTCAGATTTGAGAAAGATCACTGTTCCAGGCCAACGGTTGCATGTTCAAGAAAGCCAGCGCACAGCTTGGCATGTTACAACCGGGGGAACTGACAACATGGTATAAAAAGAGACCCTTTAACAAATAATTTTGGCATATTTTTTTCCTCAGTTCAAAAGGTAAAATTTTTTTTTAAATTTAAAAATTTTAATAGATTGCCCAAAACGGTTTTTTGCTAGTTTTTTATAAACCAACACTCCATTTTCCCCCGCTCTTATCAGCCTTTTGTCCTTAAAGACATATTTATTTTCTACAGCCCAAATATAGGGGGTTACGGGGATAATTTTTTCTTTTTTTTTCTCTTTTTTAAATTTTTGGGACAAATTTATATTTCAGGGAAGTATAAATTTGCCCTAAAGGTAAAAAGGAGAAAAAACAAAAAAAATGGGTACTTCTACATGAAGTATAAACGAGCCCTAAGGCTTCATACTTGTAATTGAAACAGAAAAATACTTGACTACTTTACTTACGTTGCACTGGCAGAAAAAAGGTGAAGATTATCAATAATAAAGAAGCAACACTTATATAGAAAAGGGGGCTAAAATTTTTATTAACAGTTCAGATTTTAATACCAAAAAACATGCTGGTAATTATCGTTTTTACCTGTGTCTTTTTATTTTAGTATAGCAGGGAAAAGAGTATTTCTCTTACAGTGCCTGTGTATCCACTGCCTATTGACAGTCAGAGAATTTGTTTCTAATCCCAGTAATGAAAATGCCCTTGATCCATTCACATATACAAGCAATGAATCTACAGATTGCTTTCCTGAAACCACACAATATTTAAACGAAAGGACTGTCAGTTTCCCCCAGTTACAGGTTTTGTTGCACAGCTTTTTTTTATGAATTTAATATACGGGTTGTTTGCGTTTTTTACAGTAACCCAATGTAAATGCCAAAAAACAGTGGTGCATGCAAAATACAAGGGATGGCAAAATTGGCTACTTGGATTCCCATACGCTTTTTTTTCCATGACAAGTTTTGCAACACTTAAAAGGCTTACTGAAAAATATAGATGAGTCAATGAGTTTACTGTGTCTTAGGGCCTAAATTTGTCTATCTTCCTTTTGCCTTTTTTTACCTAAAAGCCCAAAAAATTTACAGTCAATCAAGGGAATGGGTTTTTTGCTGTGATAGAAATTAGAAGGCTTAAGATTCTGGTGTCATTTTGAAAACCAATCACCCAGGTTTAACTCAAGACAAGTTTTTTTTTCTAGGGTCCCATGATTAGATGTTTAATATTTTCCTAAAGGTTGATTGGGCTTCCATTCAATGGTTTAACAAAGATAACCCCATACCTCTGATTTGACATTTTCCTTTATACCCTGTAAATATAAGAGATGGTTATCTCACCATTTAAAAATATCTTTTTGGGTTGGTTCCCCCTGAATATATGTTTTTGGGGGGAAGAGCATTTTCAATCCCCTGTTTCAGCCACCATTTAATGGTTCTTCAGATGCTAACAGGACATTACATAAGAGGAGGTGAAGGGAAAACAAAACCTTTTTTTTATTTTGTCTTTCTGTTTCAAACCTTTTGGGAAAAAGAAAAAATAAAGTGTATACGAAAGAAAACCCCCGCCGGAGTGATGTACTGTATATTAGTAAAATTAACATTAATTGACTTCATCATTCAACAACTCATTAAAAGACGCCTTTTTTTCCATTCATTTCAAAATTGTCACAGATTCGTTTTAAAAATTAGTAAAAATAAATAAATATAGTCAGTATATTGATCCCAGAGCTCCCAATCAATTAACATTTATTTATATGGGACATTTTATAAAAAAAAATGTAGCTCAAAGTTTTACAAAATGAATAGAAAACAGAAGACACAAAAAAAAAAAATAAGTCCATTAATTAACATAGAATAAGTAAGGTCCAGGGCCCGGGGTGGACAGAAAAAAAAAAAAACTCCAAATGCGGGAGAAAAAAAAAAAACGGGGGGTTCCAGCCAAAGACCCCCCAGTCCCCTCGGGGAAACACCAACATAAGTCAAACGTCCTTTTGTATTTAGGGTTTTCAAAGGACCATAGAGGGTACGTAGACTTCGGCTTTCGTCCATCAAGGGGCATCATGATGCTTGAGGGGTGGTATATCGCCACTACAAAAAAACCGGAAAAAAAAAAGAAGAGAGAGGGGTCATACAATTTTGGGCCACTTAATAGTTATTATGATGAATTGAAATACAGAGTATCAGTATTAAGAAAGGAAGTTATAAAAACCATGTTAAAGAATGTGTTTTCACAGTTTTTAATGTGCTCTACGGGTTTTGCCGGGGAATTCCTTTGGAATTTTTTTTATATGTGAAATGTTTAAAAAACAAAATTAGAGATGATTTGATTGTTATATTTTCCTTGATAATAAAGTGTAAATAAAAAAAGGGGAAACAATTTTGAAATTGTTTAAATAAACTCATCCTATCAAATTTTAACGCTATTGAAATTAAACACCCTTCCCTTTTACGTTTTCCAGCTTTTTTTTTTGTATTTTTACTGAAATTTTTTTGAGCCCCAGTTTAATCAAAAGTTAAATAAATGAAAGGTAGTACATAGAGTTGAGAAAAGAACAAAGAAGGAATGCAAAAAAAAAAAATAAAACAGCAGTATGCAGGGGAAAATGATTTTGCCATCTGGATTAATTTTTTAAAATTTCATTGTCCACATTCTTTGCAGACTGTTAGAATAAATTTAATTTCAGTGGGGGTTTGAGAGAACATAACATGTAACCCCTCTTGTGAAGTGTTAGAAACTCTTATAACTGACTACGACTGAAAAGTTTTTGAAATGAGCTCCCAGACTTATGGGACTTACCCACCCTCTTAAGACAATGTTAGCTCGGGTCCAACTCCGTTTTTTGAGTTTATTTTCCCCAAAGTAGGATGAGGGGGTTTGACTCTTTTTCTCTTAACAACTGCTCTGGGAATAAACTCCCAGTTCATTTACTGGTTTGATCTTCAAAGACCTTATTACTGGAAAAACGCCCCGGGAAAGGCAAGAGATGTTATTAAGGAAAAAGGAGAGATTTAGTTCATAAACTTATACTTAATTGTGTTTCAATGTCTGACCCAAACAGGCCCTGTGAATAACTGCAGTTTAGAAGGAATAAAGGAGATATAACAAAGCTCATCCACATTTCGTAAGGAGAATTAATATTGTACCAGGATGCAGTTAGGCTGACCAGACAGGGAGGATTAGGTCAGGGGTCTTTCATTGATTGCAAAAAAAAAAAAAAAAGTAAACCAATCATTATAATAAAAGTTATAAAAGTGATACTGAGTTTCACATTTGTTTCAGGTTTGAAAATGTCTATTGTTTTTTATTAAATGTTTGTAATCTACAGTGAATGCATTTGTTTTTAATTTTAATTTTAAGAATGTTTTTTTTGAGGCACTTTGTTTTTGGGTGATGAATCCCTTGAGTTTAGTTTGCTATCTTGCAGTTCCCCAAGGCTCTTTTATATAAACCCTTTTTATGTAACCAAATCCAAGTATTCTTAGTGACCTGTTCACTCGTCACCAAAAGTTGTGGTATCACCCTCTTTTTCAGTATTTTAGTATTTTCTGGCTCCTTGCTGTCTTTTCATTGCTCATTCCCTTTACAATGAGCTTTGATTTGCCGCATTTTTGCCATCTAATATTTTTCCAGTTCGCTACAGACCCATTGCTTGCTTTAAACATGTGCCCCATTTTCTTTTGTTTGCTTAAAGCCTGCATACTCACAATCAGACCGGGGATCTATTCCAAAAACAGAATTATAAAATTTTGGATCTCAGTTGCCCAGCATTTTTTTAAATCAGGATTAGCTGTTCTTAAAACATCAATTTTAATTGACTTAATCCTGATTAGGTCAATCCAGATTAATGAAATCAAATAAAAATTTAAAAGCCCTTACTAGATGAGCACTGAACACCCAATCAACGGACTACAATTTCAAGTAACGAGGAAGCAGCTGTTATCCAGCAGAGCATCACGTACTGGGGGGCAGGTAAGAATATTATTGGCATATCTAAAAAAGGGGGGTAATACAGCGAGCGGCTGGGAAAAGAAATGATGGGAGGAATACTACTGATGGAGTGAATGAAAAGATGACGTCCTTTAAACTTGGTGGTAATTGTTTTTTTGCAAATGTCCCCCCACAAAATTGCTCTACTTGAAAATTTTTATTCTGTCATGAAAGCAGACTCTTTTTTGCAAAATCAATGATAGAAAAGGTTAAGATCTATGACATTAAGGGGTTTTGAAAAATAAAATAATTTAGGTTTTACTGTTCCCCACACATTTAAACCCCTGTATTGTCCAGTGATTAACACCAAAAAAAAAAAAGGGAATTACTATATCCAACTAGGGTCACGGGGTCTGCTGAAACCCACCCAACACGGGGCCCAAGGTTGAAACAAACCCTGGGCGGGGAAAAGCCCACCGAGGGGGGCACACACACACACACCAAGCAAAATTTAAATTGCCAATGCACCTAACCTGCATGTCTTTGGACTGTGGGGGGAAAACCCGAGTCCCCGGAAGAAACACTCGACGGGGGGAGAAATGCAACCCATGCAGAAAGGCCCGGGGAAGTGAACCCGGTCCCCAAAACAGCACATCCCACTGCACCACCGTGCCCCTGTTCAAATATGAGACCCCAAAATTTTGGGCCTCAACATTTATACAGTAATTATGTACTGGCATCCTGTATTTTTTTAAGAATGGATAAGAGAACATATTGATATTTGTACTGAATTTGATATAAATGTACATAATTGTGTTTACTAGAAAAAGCAAAAAAATGAACAATGCAAAGTCATATTGTTGCTTTTTCCATTACAGAACCTAAAATTTAAAAACTGCATTAACATAAATATTAGGTAAGGTTACTAAAGAGTGGAGTCTTCAGAGGAATTTTTTTAAAAAAGGCAAGGGACTTCTACAGAAGGATTGGGGGGGAGCTTGTTCACAAGTCACTTATTTTTTATAAAATGTCGAGTTGTAAAAATTTGATTGTTTTACCTACTATGGGGAATTTTTTTTTGATGGTTTTTATTTTTTTTGGGTAGGCGCCTGTCGGTGTTTCATGGGGGTAAACACACTGTTTATAAGGTTAGACATATTTTCAATCAGTTTGTATATTTTGGGAATTTCAAAGTCCTTGCCGCAAAAAAAAGGAAATACCCACATTTCATTGATGTATAACAGTCATGATATGTGACAAAAAACGCAAGTTTTGGGGCTGCTCAAACATTTAAAGCCTCAGAGAAAAAATGGTAAATTTATGCACAAACTTTCTGGGCCCCCGAATATCTTATTGTGGTTTAATTCATTTTCCGAATTTGGCAAAGGGGGTGGGTTTATGTTGATTTAAATAGTGCAGCTAATACATTTCTGACAGCAGAATTAAACCATTAATCGGGTTATTATTGTGACCTCAAAATGTTAATCTTTTCCCAGTAATTTTTTTTTGGGGGCTGTGTCTCACTATTTTTTTTTGTTTCTGAACCTATTTACTAATTGCTAGTCTTTTTAAAATTAGACTTCATCTGGGGCCTCATGTAAACGTTACGGACAGAAATGTTAGTAAAAACTTTTCCCCGTCAAATCAAAAGTATAAACCACACTTGGCGAAAGCCAGCACTTTTCCCGGTACCTCATGCCTTGTAAAACAAATTTCCCCGGGGTTTTGCAAACTGGGGACCCAGCGCCCAAAACAATGATATTTTCTTTTTGTGATTACTCATTATTTTATGACCCGCTTTAAAATACCGAAACTAACCGATATTGTTTATTAGTGTAATGATCTGATTGTAATTAACCTAAAAAAATATAATGATCCGGGATAGTATTCCCAAAAACCATAATTTAGTTTTTACTCTTTCTTTTTCTTCTTCTTCTTCTTCTTCTTTCTTTCAGCTCCTCCCTTAGGGGGTTGCCACAGGGGTCATCTTTTTTCCCTATTTCCTCACTGAATTTTGGGGTATTTATATCACTGTATCTGAGTGTGAAACCAAAAGAAGCTGACGGAAAAAAGAATTATCGGTATAGCTTTTAAAGGGCACGCTACCCAGCCCTGCAAAACGTTTTAAAGCCTTTTTTGTACGGACCTCGTTCAAAAAAGTTTAATCCCAAGAACTTTTAAAGACCCAATCAATTGTCCCTTTTAGAACGGTTTGTACTTTAATACAATCACCCACTGTAAACTTTCACTGTTATAATATCTCACAACCGCCATTTTTTAAAGCGTAACAAGATAAATATCATTTTAAGGTGAAATGGCAAAAAATTTTTAAATTATACAATAAAATTTTTAAATTTATTTAAATAATCTATATTCTTCACGGGAGTGTTTAAACATAGAATTTAAACATGTACTACGAAGATATTTCAAGTTCTTTAAAAATTTTTAAGAATCCGAAGCTTACAGATGGCTTAACTTTAACAGAGCTGATTGTTTTCATCGGTTCGGGGAAAAAAAAAGAAGGATTTTGCCCACCCCAATATATATTGAATATAAAACAGAAAGGAAAAAAAAAAACCAGCTAAAAAGGGACAAATTTTGGCAAAAAATAATGTTGTCATGGCACGAGGCCATGAAAAACATGTTTAATATTCTGCCTGTCACTGGAAAAAACACATAAATCTCAGTATTTTAGTTATTCAGAGAGCTGAAATCACAAATGTAAGGGGTTTTGTGTCCAGTTGGAGGAAGAGAGCCAGTTTAAAAGAAAATGATTCACCACAGATCAATAAGAGAAGATCAAATACAAAACATTTAATGTGCTATTTAATTGGATGTAATTTTTAAAACTTTTAATTTAAAAGATTTTAAGATGAAGTTTATAATGTTCTACTAAATGACAAAATAAATACGTGATTAAAGGGGAAAAATTAGATTAAAGGAAATTTTTTCTTTTTCCCCCCCCGGCCTTTTTTCTTGTACCCCAATGCTTTCAAAAAATCAGACAGTGGGCTTACCTTTCTTTTTTGGGGAACTTTGATATGTCACTTTTTTTATTTCCCGCACTGTGCGATTTTTTGAATTGAGCTTTTAAGTTTCTCCAACACGCTATGTCCCACAACTTCATTTTTTGATTATACCATGGTTTATTTGAACGAAAGTATGTTTTTTCCCTTTTCCTCCACTTGGTATTTGCTGAAATTTTTATTTTCCCCTGTTTTCCCATTGTCTTTTCTGGGGCCGCAAGGGGATTTATATTGATTTGATATTCAAAAAGGCAAAATTTTGGGAGGATTTGGGGGGGTTAAAAAGTGTGCACGGCGTTGTTTTACGCTGATCGGGGTTTTTGTAACAAAAAACGTGGAAATTGGGTCCAGATTCCTATCTGATTTTTCTTGGGGTGGGGAATTTCGCTTTTTTTACGCCCGTTATGGCGAGTTCTAAGCGTTTTACAGAAACCCCGGTTTGGGATGTCTCTTATACTAGCAACTAGAAATTTAAAATTGAACTTTAAAATTAAAACAAATGGGAATACCAAACCCAGGTGCTGGCTTTGAACTTGGATGGGGTCGAATAGGGCCAAGGCTTTAATGACGCAAACCCAAAATAGAAAGAAACTAAGAAAACGAAAGAGGGGGAATTATCATTTTGTATTTATTTTTTTTTTGATGGAATGTCTGTAAAGTTTTTTAAAAATTTTGAGAAAATTAACCCAAAAAGTTGTCTAATGCTCATTTTGGGCTGCCCTCAGAAATTAAAGGGTTAAAGGGCTGTCTTGTTAAATTTTTCATCATTTTGGTCTGTTTGTATTTTTCCATTTTTGGTTTTGGTTGGTTTGAAATTAAATTAAGGGTTTTTTTTTGGGTTTGATTTTTTAATACCATTTTGTTTGGTTTTGTTATTTTTCTTTTGCCATTTTAGCGTAAAGTAAAAAAACTTTTTGGCCCTTTTAAAAATCACTAGTCCCTTGAATGGATTTTTTTTTAAATATTTAGTATTTTTGTATTTTTAAAGGGGAACCATTTTGGGGCTGTCGGGTTACCTGATGGTGGGTTTATTTGCCCTTTCCCTTTTTAAAAAAGCTAAAGTGGTGAGAAAAGAACAAAAAATTTTTAATTCTGAAAAAACCCTTTAGTCTTATTTTAAAAAATTTGAAATTTTAAAAAAAAAATTTTTGAAGTAAAAAAAAATTGTAGTCAATGTTCAATAGGGAAAAATATTCTTTTTAACCCTTTTAGGGTTGTGTGTTGATTTTAAAAAAATTAAAAAATTCTTTTTACAAGCTTATATAAGAAATGAGTTGAAGAAAAAAGATCCCCGGAAATGTCTCTAGGAAAAAAGATCCTGTATGCAATTATTTGCAACAAAATTAGAAAATTTCCCCAAATCCAAAATTTTAAAAAACACACACAATTGCAGTGCTTTTTAATAAAACTAATAATAATAAATGAACCAAATGTAAACTTTTTAAAGATCCCTTCTTTACCCTTTGAAATGTTAAAACAAATTAAGGGAAAGCAACCCTTGAATTTTTTTCACCACAATAAAAATGTTTCTTTTTTAGGCAATAACTGCCATTTAAAAAAATTTTACATGTTAAAAAATTTTAAATTTAATGAAACAATTTATAATTTTTCTAAAAAAATCCCAAAAACCATATGCTTGTGCTTTTACTTTTTTGGGGGGAACAATTAATCATCTTACCCTTTAAAAAAGAATCAATTGGAAACACTTAAAAAGATCGTCAAAGTCAAATGTTAAAAATTTTAAAAAGAAAAACCAGTTTGAAGCTTGGTGTAAACAAAAATAAAGTTAATGGTTTTGCCATTGGGGCAACCCCACAGGAATAAAGAATGATAAAAAAACAAAAACCCGTGTTAAATGATTTTTTAAAACAATTAAATAATTCTTAATAATATTGCAAAAAATTTTTTTTAAAACGTTAAATTCTGGAAAGTTAAAAAAAAACATTGGGATGAAATTTGTAGCCTTCCAACCTCTTACTTTTGGGAGAAATCACCTTAAAACGGAACAAACCCATCTGTCAAAAAGGCAAAATGGGGGTTTTAAAATTGGTTAAGCAGGGACTTACGTGGGGTTCCCCACGCTCCCCGGTGTTTGGGAACCCTTTTTAAAACCCCACCTGTGAAAGGAGGGCTAGCCAATGGGGCAAATAATTCCAGCAGGGGAAGGTAAAAATGCAAAAAGGCTTTTTTCCCCAACCCGTTTCTTTCTCTCCAGTTCTTCAAAAAAATTTCCTTAAATGAAAAAGAGGGCCAAAAAATAGCCCAAAAATCCCCAAAAAAGGAGGGTTTCCTTTTGGAAGCAGCTTTAAAACCCAAAAAAAAATCCGGGCCATTTGGGCTCACCTCTTACCGTATTTAAAAAGCCCTCCAGCTCCCCCCACACAACCTCGAAGGCCTCCTGTTGGTCCGTTCATCCCCATCCAAACTTGGTTTCCCAAAAGGGGTATTTGGGATTAAAAATTTGACTTGGTTTATGGCCTCTGGGCATCCCCCCCGTTCCTCCCCCACCTCAGGGGGCGCATCGCCAAAGCCTTTGGCCTCACCAGCTTCCCGGCTTACAAAGGGGATGGCCACCCCCTCACCCCGGGGCCCCTTCTCCCCCCGGGAAAATTTTTCCCCTCCTTTCTGATGTTTTTCCAAAAGACTTTTTTTTAAAAGCACCCAGATTTGAGATTGGGGAAAAAGGATGGGGCGCCCCCCCCCTGTCACCTTTAAGCACCTAAATATCCCCCCACCTTTAAAATTTTCCCGTTTTCGCAGAAAAAATTATTTATTTAAAATGGCCTTTAAAGTTGGCCCATACAAAAGGAAAAAATTCTGAAAACCTCCCGTATTAAACGTTCTTTCATCCCTCAATTTTCCTAAACTTTGATATTTTTTTTACTTTTTTACGGGTTATTTATATGTGGAAAATGTTGTTACTTTAAAATTTTTAGCAATTTAAAAAGGCTTAAAAATTTCCCTTTTTTTCTTAAATATGCCTTTCTTTCACTTATTGGACCTGACCTGAATCAAGTTATTCCTCTTGGCCATTAAACAAGACATGAGTTTAAATGAGAACACTTAGTCTCAACTCTGATGACAAGCACTAGGCCATCATATGGCTACTGATGTATTATTTTTTTGGGGTACATGTCAGGTGATGGGTGGCCAGATGGTTTAGGTAAAACAATCTATGACTTTGATTATTTCAAAAGCACCCTGTAGATTTATTTCCCTAGCAGCATTGTTAATTGGAGTGTTTGTCTGTCTTTCATCTGATTCTACCAGCGTTTTTTCGTTTAGCTTGCTTTCTTTTATTCCTATTTTTCCATCAAATAAGAAAATTTTTCCCTTTGGGAATTAGTCAGCAGAAAATATTTACATATTTTTATTACTCTATTAATGTACATTTAAAAGTATGTTCTCTAGGTTAGTCATAGGGGGTGATACAGAAGTATTCATTGAACATAATGTTAATTCAATATCTTGGTTCATGTTGCTATTTCACCTTGCACATATTCCTAAAAATCTCAGAGTATTGGTATGTTTCCAATACAATACTGTAACAGTATTATAATCAATAAATATCCTTCCTGTCAGCCACGTGATTGTATACTTCTATCCGATTTTGTCAGCATCATTGTTAGTAAGGGCTTAAAACTATTCCTTTATTAAATGAACAAATTAAACTATAAAAGCACACTTTCACAAGATTACTGGAACAACTGGAAAACTGACCAGTGATCCTTGAAGTAACAAAGCGATTTTTATCGATCTATCCATGCTTCCATTTCAAAAAGTCAGTTTTCCAGCCTTTTGTAGAACTGATCCTGGGTACTGAATGTATTTCAATGGCCAAGTAAAAAGTATAAATAAATCGAGTAATGCAATTGTTTATTAAAAAATTACAGATTTTTTTGTTTTATATTTATTTGACTATGTCTGACATATTATCTTCATTAAGGTGCTCAAACATTTGTTCAGAACAGCAGTTCACTAGTACTAAATGTCATGAGGAGGAAAATAAGCTCTGAAATGTACTGTACATATATCAGATTGGAACTTTCCCACTATGTTAATTATACAGGAGTCATTCTATCACTTTCCTTCCATATTCCATTGATAAGCCCTTTTAATTATAATGAAACACCTCACTTCTCTCAGACAATTTCATAAATCACTTTGCTGCAGTTGTCAAAGGATATTTACATTCATTGATCTGCTTTTGCTTTCCTGGAGCTGATAAAATGCAACAATAGTACCAGTTCACATCATTTTCTTGACCACCACCACCACTACTGCCATTATAATTAAACATCACGTTGAATGCCAAAATGTCTGTTGAATTTATTCAGTAAATTATTATAACTAAAATGAAAAGCCAGGATCAGTAAGGGAATGGTGAGTACAAAGCTAAGAAAAACAAGTTTTAGTTTTAGACTTGATAAGAAGAAGATGGGTAGCAATGTTGAAAGTATTCTACTTTCTGTTCTTTTTGCATTTTCTACGATCAAACATTCATTCCTTTTCAAATTCACTTATGTCTTTAAAAAGTTCAAAATGGCTGAAACCTGAATTGGGCACAACATGTTAATAGGAGAAACTCTTGTACATCAACACCCACTCACTCAAACAGAAACAATTTACAAACAACATTCAATGCTGAGAAGAAACCAAAGTATTCAAAAAGAAAGGACAATAGGAAAATAAATAAACATAACAAACATGGAGCTTGGACAGGAATTTTAATGATGAACTCTGAACATGGCATAACTGTAAGAGCCAATCTTAGAAAGTTAAAGTTTGAGTTAAACTCATATTAATGTTTGCTTAATTTGAATAGAATATACATTTATTTCATAGTCATAACTTATGGTATAGTCTTTTCCCCCTATAAGTTAGCAACAGATAGAACCTTCTTACTGTAACTGAGAAACAGTGTGATAATAAGCTCAGTTGTTGTTTAGAACAGGTCCCAGTACATAGGGGCTTAAAAGACCCATTTTAAGTTTAGAAATGGGATAAGCATACAGTTTTCTGACTGTTTTGAAATGGTTGAGAAATGTTAAATAAATAGTAACGATTTGAGAAGTAACAAGATTAAGCTTAGAACTGAACTTTTCTTAACATTAATTTTTCCTTTTTTGCTATTTTAATTTTCTTTTTTGTGTGAACTGTTTTACTTCAAAACTTAACTAAACTTTCAAAAATGAGGATATTTTGTCTGTGGAATCATTTCTGCTCGTCAGGGTTTTGTTGAATCCCATTTTTTGAGTTGAAGCTGCTGAACTTTGGTAATTTTGGGAAAAGCAGCTACAATAACCATCATGTTACCAGGTTGCCCTGTCTTATATACTACCTCAGTTTCTACTAAATGTGTGTTGTGATAAAACCTCCCCAAGCTCCATGTTTGTAATGTAACATATATATAGTGTTACATGCAATGGTACTTTCTTATCCTTTTTGTGATTCTGTTGAAAAGACAATCACTAGTTCCAGATGTTTGAAACAAACAACATGTCAAAGAAAGTTCTTGTCTTAAAAGCATAGTTGAAAAAACCGGGGGCCTCATTTATTAACCATTGCATAAAAATGCATGAAAAACACACTATCTTTATTAATCCCAATCATCTTGTAAATGTTTTTTGTGAATACCTAGAACCCTGTCGGGTGGACCATGCTAAAAGCAGCCTTATACATGGGCAACCACAGTGCTGCAGACCTTCATTGGATGGTAGAAGAGTTTACCGATGAGCCATCAAATAGTGCGATTTGCTTTCCAAATCAGAGACAGGTAACCTTTATTTGGTGGCCTAAAGCAGGTGTCAGCAACAATTACAAATATATTGAATGGCAACATCTTACCTGTTTGTAAATGCCTTGAGCGCCAGCCACACAATAACTGAAATTAAATTTAAAAAGTCCAATCTCTGGTGATGAAACAGATCGCTAGTTACTAACAGGAGAACAGTATAACAGGAAGAGGGAAACAACATACTTACACTGCCTGATTTTTTATCTGCAAATGTAATTGAAGATGCCTTTTCTGCACATTATGTCAGAGTAGTCATGCATTTTCAGCCTCTTTTGTGCATATGCAAGCTTTATAAATGATACCCTGGAGATCACAAAAGGCAGATAGTAAAGTTTAAAAAACACTGAGGCAAAAGTAAGACAAGTAACTAAAGATATGCAAGGTGAAGCCTGCTATACTATCTCAATACTTCAACACAAACTGAAGCCCCTACCATTTATAGGTAGCTGTCACATGACTGGCAACCACCTCAATGACTGTAATTATGTGTGACGCCAAGATGGCAGAAATTAAAATTTCAAAATGGACAGGATCCAAATAAAAAGAAAATAAGTATTTTATTACATTAAAAGATGCACAAAAAAAAATCATCACAGTCCTTTTAAGGCCGATCTTCTGTTCAACTCCCTAGGTCACTTGAATTTTGGTTACCATTCCTGCTGTCAACACTGGGAAGAGATAATTGAGGCATTAAAACAATAATAGCATTGAAGAATATGTCTGTCAGAAGCAATGACCTGAGACACAATTGGAAAGTGAGATATGGGAATGAAAAGTGATACTGGCTTTGTTATGGACAAGAGAAGGAATTTTCCTGAAGACAGCACAATTGAGTCAAAATGAAATCATACTAGTGTGAAATTGAACAGTTTCAAAACCTAGGGTGAACATGTCAATGCTGGGCTCATTTTAAAGGATTGAATCCACACACGACTTCACATTTTAAAGCGAGTCATGCTAAATAATCCATACATCTGTACATAAATCTTTGCAAACTTTTCTGTCCTATAGCCTACACTGATTCATCACAAGCTAGATGAGCAGATGTACTGCGGTTTATCTTTGTAACACGCAAAGTAAAAGATGCAATGAATGTTGAATTTTAGTAGTTTTAAATCAATGTTCAACTACAAAAATTTAATGAAAATAAAACCATAGTTAAATAGTACATTTTTCATTTTAAGCATATGATTCCATGCCTTTATGTATGGTACAATTATTTCTAAAATACTAACCTGTGCATTTTCTTAATTACTATTGTCATCAGGTCATAAGCAACATGCTTGTGGAGCTGGCAAGACCGATTCCTCATATCACTTCTACTTACTAAATTGCCAGTTCTTATACTTTGCATGTTCTGCTCATCTGTGCAAGAGATTTTCCTTTCATGGTCTGAAAGCGTGATATCACATTAAATGTTGTTTCCCAAATTTCCTGGTGTGTTTTTTTACCTGTGATGGACCCTGGGTGGAAGGCTTCTCTAACTTCTGGCTGTCACTGCCACATTTGAATTTGGGCTCCTGAAAGCTGAAAATAGACTCGGAGATTTTACAATAGATAGACAGAAGATGGATGGGGCAATAGTTTCCCATATAGAGGTGAGTAAAACTGAACTGTTATCATATTCAAGGGGACTTCCTGCTCTTTTTAGCCAAGATAGACTGCAAACTCTACCAATGACAGGGCCTCAATGCAATAAAGAGCCTGGATAAATAACTGGATTGTTGAATGGACAGAAAATCAAATGTCCTTCAGTTAAATGTTTAGGCACCTTCCACATGGGTTTAATGCATAACATTTCCAACACAATATACACATCTTGAAAAATGAACTATATAAAAACAATTCTAAGTTTGACTTCAGGGAACAATTATCTTTCCCTTTAATTTGTAAGAGTATCAACAGGTCACAAAGTGTAAAAACCTTTTTTCTCCAACTCGGAATTGTATTATCTTCCACTGCTACACTGCCCAGTGGGGGATATTAAAATATTACATACATTTCTTTTTAAAATTCTAAGGAGCTGTACTATATTTTTTTATTGATATTACTTTATAAATTGCTACCTAAAATGTTGCCTCCAACTTAATTTCTATTAATGAAGTGTTCAGACAGGCTATATAATCATCTCATTTGTTTACCAGTTTTGTTTAAGAAACAAATTATTGATTCACTATTTAAAATGTATACTCCTTCTAAGTTTTACCTGCAGATGTTGAACTTGCAGATATTTTTTCAGGACATTTTGGAGTGTGAAGTGTAGTGTTGAATGATTCATCAAAAAGATAAGTTGTTCTTTCATTATTATATCAACAGAATGCTGCTTTTTGTATGTAAACTCATTGCAATCTGCATTTTGATAAAGCATTTACAGGTAACATTATACTTCATTTCAGTTAAATTGAGTAAATGATGCAGGTTAATTGCTTATCATATTGAAAACAAACAATTATAAATAAAAGGATATATTGTGATATTCGTTTCAGCCGACAATAAATTACTTACTTAAGATATAAGGCAGAAATATTTTTTTTCTGATGAAACGTTTTCATGTCTTTTCACTTGATATTTCCAAGCCGACAATAAATTACTTAAGATATAAGGCAGAAATAATTTTTTTCTAATGAAACATTTTCACGTCTTTTCACTTGATATTTCCAAGCCGACAATAAATTACTTAAGATATAAGGCAGAAATAATTTTTCTAATGAAACATTTCACGTCTTTTCACTTGATATTACTATTATGTGTAGGTGTATATGGGGATGCTTTAAGCTTTACAGCTGACAGATTTCAAGTAAACAGCTGAAGCCTGAAAGAACTGTCAAACTGTACAAGAATGAAGTGTATTCTGGGAAAGCTGAAAGGCAAAGCAGGACCTTAGGAATTTTTGTATAGCCAGTCTGGTTGAAGCTTAGTGCAGCTTTTAATTCTCATGGGAATCAACCATGAGCTTAAGTGATAACATTCCTATATTTTGAGAAACTGTAAAAATGTTAGCTGCTTTACTAGGGGACTGTACGCCAGGTATGTGCACTTACTTAGGCAAGACGTTGAGGGAAAGAGAGTGTCTGTCATTTATTAGAAGTTTTTTCCAAAAGAGTTCAGTTTTAAGTTTATTTTTTAATTTAATTTGTATTTTAGCTGGTGCTTTGTTGCAAGAATGGAGTGCTTAGTGTGTGCCTTTCTGACAGCTTAACTGTTACACACTTTACCAGGAGCTCTGTCACTGGGAAGAAATCTTTCTTTTCACTTCTCGATTAAGGAAATCTATTATCTAAGGAACTGGACCATCTGGTAAATATCATTTGTGACTGAATGAAGATTGCCTTGACCTCAACCAGGTTGCATAATTCTTTGTATTGCTATATTTGCTGCAATTTGTTACTATGCATATTATCTATAATATGCTACCATGGCTATATACATTTGTCTGTCCAGAATTTTAAATCACCTGTAGCTCACAAACTGACCTGTTGACCTAAAATTTGGTACACATATACTACGTGATGTCTACTATCCGCTTTCAGGGTGATGAATGAACACCAAGGTTATTCCTCTTAATTTTTATTTTATTTTATTGTAAAATCAACTCCAGCAGGGCGGCGTGCAGCACATGTTTCATCGCCATTCTCATCCCTAACACCTTCACCATCACTTCCCTATCTCTTCATATCTTAAATCATTCTTGAGGCACATTGAAGACTTAATGCCAGCTAAAGTGAAAAATTAAGGAAAAAGCACTAAGTAGTTGCAATACAAACACTGACTTAATCAGTTTTAATGTGAAAAGATGCTGAAGAAAGAAGAGAATAAGCGGCTGCTAGGGTGGAGAAATGAAGAGCTGCTCAGGAAGTACAAGCGCATCAACCTCTGAGCAAACAAATGCTAAACATACAGAGAAAGAGTATAAAAATTATGAATGTGCAAATAAAGTGTATTCACTGCATGTTATCGTGAAAGTATGCCGTTACTGGTATATGTATATTTAAGCAAACATATTTTTAAGTAAATGCTTAAACACATTGTCTTTTCTAATTATTGATTATTATGTTGCTGAATCTACGATTGTTCATCCCTTGTCTAACTGGTCCTTAACTACACAAAGGATGCTTTGTGGATCCCTGTATTGGTGGTGAACTGTGAATGAAAATAAAGGCAGTCCATCCATTAAATGCCCCTAGGGTTGATTACACAGGATACAATAGGGAGAATGTGACAGGTAAAGGTTACAGATAACAATTGCATAGCTGGACTTGATATTTTTTCCCTACCCACCATTAAGAACATAACCTAAGAGGTAAGTTTGTACCTTTCATGTTGCAAGTCTAGCATCGGGTAACATGAAAAGAGAGCAGGTTTTTATACCACTTCATTGTGAGATGTTCGACAGTTAATATAAATATATATATATAATGCAACTTTTCACTCACTCACTAACTCATCAACAAAATCACTATTTCCTGTTTAGTTAAAAAGCTGAAATTTGGTAGGATGGTACCTAGGGCAGTAGGTGTATACTAAGAAAGGACATTTCAATATATTCATGTTTTGGGGAACCAACAGTAGAAAAACTAAATACCGCAAAATCTTGAAAATGTTTTAACAGATTTGATTGAAATTTAGTGACACTATAGAAAAAAAAATAGTCAACACTTTTTTTTTTATCTGTCAATATTTCTTAATATTATACTAACTTATATACTCTGTGCTGTGCTGAGGGTGTGCTTTACTTAAATGAAGGATGGAAAAGAAATGATTGATTGCACACAAACAGGACCATTATCAATAGGGTGGACAAATGACTTAAGACAGGGGCATCCTGGAAAGAAAACACGTGATCACATTGTGAAATGGAAAGATAAACTTGACAAAGCTCAAGAAGGATAAAGTTCAGTGGTTAGGAAGTGCTGTTTTACCAATAGAATTAGCTCAATATAAAATAACCTTCTGTTTGCTATACTGTTCTATACCATCTCAAGCATCACATTTTATATACATCACTAATCAACTTTTCTGACCAAAGATTCTGACTTTAGGAGTATAGATGCAGGTGTTGTTATGACACTTCTTTTGGATACGCTTATCAGTTTAAACTCAACACTGCCTTCCTCAATTCACTCTGTGTCAAGAAGATGAGGCTGCATTGAAATCCATGAATGTGGGGCACTCGACCAGAAGTACTTTTAAGATTCTGGGATCTGCAATTGATTCTTATCAGCAGATCATAAATTATTCAGTCTCAAGTACTAAACTACACCTTGCAATTAATTCTACCTTAATCACTCTATTATTAAAACAAGGTAAAGACTGCTCTAGTGTTGCACTAGTTCTTTGATAAAGTTGGTTTCTGCATAGCTACATGCAAGATGATTGCAGCAAGTTATTTAGAGATTGATGAATCCAGATAAGCCAGTGTTTGTCCAAGTAATGTTAGGCAACTACTTCATGTCTTAGATAAATTTCTGTCTCTGCATTGTCAGTTGTTTCTCACTCTATATAAAATGAAAAAGCATTCAACACATTAACTGAGATTTCTTGTGGCAACAGTTGAATTGCATGGGTTTTGGTGCAGCTTCATAAATATGGTTAAAACATTGCATTCTCATGTAAGCATTTATTATCACCAATACTAACATGTCCTGTCCTTTCCTATCTTTTAAAATTGTCGACAGGGCTGCCCATTGTCTCCACTAATTTTAGTCTTACATTAGAGTCCCTTGCCATAGCTGTTCATATCAATGATTTAACTACCCCAGTTAGTACACGGATCCCCAAAAACTGCAAATTATGCAGATGACACATTACTATTTTTGGGCAACGCACCTCAGGACCTACCTCTTGTTTTAAATTTATTTAAGTCCTTTGAACACCACTCAGGTTGCAAATGAACTGGCACAATCCACTCTTTAACCACTTAATACTCTTTGTGAGCAGCATACTTTGCCATCCAATATGACAATATCAAAGTCTATTAGATATCTAGGGCTGGATATTTCCAATCTTTACATTAAAACTATCAATGTGTTTTACTGAGCATTAAAGAATCTTTCACTGCCTGAACCACTCTCCCACCATTCTTCATTCCAGTCTAGCTAGCCTTATAATTATACAGTTTCATGACTAAATTATGTTATTGCCCTGTTAATCTTACCTGCTCCAGCTAATTATTGGTCTAATAGATATTAGTCTAATTATTGGTCTAATATTGAGTTAATATTTTCTGTATTTTATGGAACAAGAGAAATGCCAACACTGAAACATCTTACTCTAATTAGACATGTGGCAAAGTGAGGAATGTCTTTACCAGACTTGGAATTATATAACTGGGCCATTGTATTGCTTTCTGTTTTGAACAGGTTTTTGCCTACTGTTATTTTTTCTTTGTGGCTTTTAATTGAATATAGCACTGCTGCTCTGTCACATTAGTAAAATTTAAATCCTAGAAACTTCACCTTGACCCAATAATTTCTCATATATTCAGTATTTTGCATAAGATGGAAAGACAGATAGAGTTGTGCCCATCCTTGCTTAATCAAACTCCCCTTTTTCATAATCCAGCTCTGTGTATTGAAGGCAACATGGTAACTGGCCTTTATACACTTTTTTGAGATCCTCACACCATGTGTTGCCTATTCAGTCTTTTGCAAACTGATCTGTCCTTGGCCCCTCTCTCTAATGGTCTATTATTTTTAAAACATTACTATTTCTGCTAGAACAGAGGTTATTCACCCTTGGCTCTTTTGCTGCTAAGTATATTTTAATAACCTGTTGGAAATCCACAGACTATTTACCTTTTTCACCTTTCAAAAACATCTTCTCTGAATTTAACCCTATTGCAGCAATGGGGCATCTGCAATCAAAATTAGCAGGCAGCACTGGGTGAAAGTCAATCGTAACCGGGTTTTGAGTGGTCAACACTGCTGATTGGAAAAGCAACTCTAGGGCTCAGTGGACCAGTTCGGCAGCTGCCGCTGTTGCAGCAGTAATATTACAAATGAGAGTATTTAGTATATCCTTGTGCTTTTGTTTTGGACTTATGTGAGCTAGTGGGCTTCATGACTCCTAAAATTTGTTTCCTTGTGTTTGTGCAGATATCCCAAGTTGGGAGTGTGTGTATTTTAACTGCTGTCACTTGAATTAGTAAGAAATATAGAGCATATCAGTAGAAAGGGTTGATTTCATCTACTAAGAAATAATAAACTGTAATCAAAAATGACACTGTGCAAAGAAACAAGACACGATTAGCAGAACATGCTGAAGCTGCAAGAACCAGTAATTCCAGTTCCAGAGCATGATATGCATTTGGATGAGTTTGGTTATTCTGCAACTATTTAACAGTGGAGTATTGAAAATTATTTTAAATTTATTTCTAAAATGTTCATGTTTTTCACTCTGAAATGAGTGCTGTTAGAACAGGGATTTTCTTGACGTGAACCTTCATGATGGCTAACAAAAATTATAATATGTGCATTACGTCTCCAAAATGATGAGGGTGATATATTGCTTAATCTCCTATGCTAAAGCACTCTTCAGGCATTTCAAGTCTCAAAGAATGTATGGGAGTATCTGAGAAATGACACCTGAAAGTTAAACCATAATTATCTATCAAAACAAAAGTTTCTTTTGTGTCTCTCTGGTCAGAAAGTTTTTTATCAAAGGAACATGTCCCAGAACTGTCCAAGAGAACTGAAAAATCATGCCATTGAAATCAACTTATGATTTCTTATGCACTGACATTTCTTTTACTGTGTTCAAGTATACTTCCATTTCCCACATTAGATTAGCACAGCTTCATCCTTGCTACTCAAGTTGCCTTGCGGATATGTTTGTTTTCCTTCCAATTACTTTAACCAAAGATCTGTTACTTATATTCTTACTGTCTTAGTTTATGCTCTACAGATTACAGATCCTTCTGCCAGTTGTTCATTCACTCTGTTTGCATTGTTTATTTTATATAAATTGTTTGTACCACTCGCATTCATTTTGTATTAGTAGTAAATTTAGGTAAATTTCCCCTTGATGAAAGCTTTGTAGTTTAAAACTGTGACATTGCCCTAAGAAACTAACCAACAATGCTTATTCATTTAAGAATTTCGGTTGTAAGTTATGTAGCGATAATATATTATTCTAAAATACTTTAAAAACTAAAAGCTAAATTCATGTAAATGATGGATTGACACCCTGTCAAGTGTTGGGTCTTACCTTACGCCCAGTGTTGATGGGATAGGCTTCAGTACAGCTGGAATTGGATAAGTGGTTTGGAGAGTTAGTTAGGTTATATTAGAATGATTTATGAAAAACATGAAAACCATATTTTATTTTCCAAAAACATTATGCTTTCTGCAAATTTATAATTGATAAAGAAGGAAAACAAAACAGCAAAGATTCTTCTTAAAATGTAGGTTGCAATGGCAATGTCAAAGTCAGTCAGTGCTGCCTTTAATTATCTCATTTTTTAAATTTATGATTCCCAGGCCTACTGACCTAGAGGCAGCAGATCCCTGAGAGTTATATTAATTAGGAAAACACTTGTGAAGAAAATTATAATTAGCAAGTAGGTGTTTTGTCCATCTATCCATCACACATGAAAAGAGGGTTAGGAGCACAGAGGCTTTGATTATATTACACTAGAATCAAATTTTTGCTCAGGAGTTCCATTTTATTTTCCAAAATAAAAACTCATTAAATATAACAACATAATTGTTTATGTTTTTTTTTGACTATTCCTTCTAGCCTAAACCCCCGAGTCACCCAAAACCTCTTTCCCAACCTACTATGCCAAAAACCGATGAGAAAAGAAGATACATTGTAAAAATTTAAAAATAACTATATTACAGCTTCAGATTAAAAATTCCGAAACATTAGTTTTTTTCCCACTGAAATTTAAAAATTTAAAAGGGTAACAAAATCTAGGGGAAGCTGGTAAACCCCCTGATCATTCCATTCAATGTAATTTTAAAATAAACCACCTGCAATGGGAGCAAAATAATTCTCAATGCATGTTTTTCCCCATTCCCATTTCAGTAGTCACTATTTTCCTTTTCTTTGCTTGACATCTGAAGGTGTTTCACCCTAATAACAAAAAATCTTCAAGTAGTGTTTCCCCCAACAAAATATTTACTTATTACGTTATTTTTAAATTTTTCCATTGTGGTTTTTTTTTCTCATTTTGCATTATAGTTTCTTCCTTTGGTTTTTTCACTTTTGGCCCAAATCTTATGCTGTTAGACACGGGACTGAGTTTTTGGGGCTCGCAAACTGTTATATACTCAGTTTGATATAGGTGAAAGTTGCATCCTTCTCCTTTTTTATTCGGGGCTTGAAACAATGACATTTTTCCCTTATGATGCTGGAAATCTTCTTCCTTGCAGCCATCAACAACGGATCAATCGGGAAGTCACCATTCAGTTCAGCCTGCATCTGTAAAAGATTTTTTTAAAAATTGCCCCTGCCCACGACAGATCTTGGTGGCCCATTTTTTCATTTTTGTTAAAAAGCCTGTAACCCCGGGTCGGCCCCTTAAAACTCGTTTTTCTGCATATTGGTTAAAATTGAAAAGGGGGTAGACAGTAAAACAGGTATAGGAGGCGGTGGAAATTTTGTTTGTGGGAAAGAAAATTGCCCCAACTTAACATGAGAAAAACCCAAAGGAACAAGTTAAAGATTTTACGCACCACAGGGGTCTATGTTTGGTTACCCTTTCCCGAATGATGTGGGCTCACCCACACGTTCAAGTTTTATGTGGGGGAAAGGGGCTGTCCCTTCCTTGAAACAAAACATTCTTTTTAATGGCCATCATTTCACTTTTTACAATACGTATCTCGCCGATCTCCGGCTGTATTTACCTCATAGGGCCCTTTTAAGCCTGGTCTCTATTTTCTTTTGTTTTCATCTGTTGGGCTCCTCATCAGTATATTCTCTCCAAAACCAACATTGTTCAATGGCCATATTGAATCTTCCATCTTCATTATTTAGGAATTGTATTGAACAAATTCACTATTTGCATAAAGGTGCATTTGTATCCTATCATAAATAAAATTTCTGAGTGGGAACCCAGGTTAAGTAGAAAATTATTAGTTGTGGCAGTCACTAGGAGCTGGGAAACCGAGGGGGTGAAAGGTTTTGAAAGGAAGACAAGCACTGGGTATAAAGGCCCCGTGATTTTTTTTTAAAAGGGCAAATTCATAATTTTTTTTTTTGAAAAGAAATTTTATAACTTTTTTAAAAGTGTGCAATATGAAGATGCAAAAATTTTTTTGCGAAAATGGACAATCGTTTTGGCTTTTTTTTCCCCGTTGGCAACCCATGTCCCTAAGTTTCCTTAAAAATGCCTAGACAAGTTATGTATTTTAAATATTTAAAAAAAAACATTAACCCTTAAACAAAATTTTTGAAAACAAATTATATATACTTATTTTGGGAAATAACTTGACTTGAAAAATCCAAACTTATCCTTTAAGATTTCAGTATACCCCCCTAAAACTGATGAACTTGTTGAGCATTTTATCAAATCTAAAACAAATTTATGTTAAGTGACGAAAGATGGGAAAGATTGAGACTAATTACTGCCCCTTGTTTTTTTGCTTGCACAGATGTCCCCAAGCCTTGATGGGATTTTCCCCCTTCAAACTTTTTATGAAAATGACTGTGTGGACTTCTGGTTTAAAAAGAATGGTGCCTTTCGAACTTTTATCCGGGACGGATGAGACCACACCCCAATGTTTAAAGTATTTATTTGGTCTCTCTTTCTCTTCTCAAACACCGTGAAAACTAAAATACAAAAAAAACTAGTAAATTAAAAATTAATAAATTGCGGGGTTTCAGATAAAAAATTTAAAACATACTTAAAAGCCCTTCGACCAGAAATTCAGGAATTCTGTTACAGTCTTTTGTTTTTCCTTTTTTACTATCTTATTAAAACTAAAACTCAGCGTTATTAAGTGTCACATGTGCTTTCCCCCTCCATCTGTTATCTTTGACCACTGTCCCTTTTTGACCAACTTGCAAACTTATATACAAATACACTGATTACAACATAAATAAAAACAATTAAAAAAGAAAATTTTATCAAAATAATTTCTTTTATTATATACAAATAATTTAAAAAAAATTTTTAAAATTTAAACATCAAATCTAATATACATATATATATATAAAAACACACTTTTTTAAAATTTAAAAATGTTGGGAAAATTAGACTCTTCTTTCTAAAATAAAATATACCCCTATCAATTATTATAAAAGTTTTTTAAACAAAGAATTCAGTTGTATTAAATAAGACTTTTAAAATAAGTTTTTTTAAGTAAAAAAATAATAAATAAATGTTCTAAATACCTATTAATAGTTTATAGTGAGAAAAAATATTTTAATTAAATACGACTTTTTCAGATCCTTAATAGGGTTTTTACGTAGATTAAGGTAGAAAACCCGCAAAATGGCCCTTTTTTTTTCCCTAAAAGATTACAATATGCAAGCTTTCAAGGCAACTAAAAACCCTTCTTAGGAAAGTTTAATAAAAAATGAATTTCCCCTGTTTTATAGCACACGGACAATAAAAAATGGGAAAATTTTTAAGGAAAAATTTTAAAATTAAAAAAATGAATAGTTTCATTCAGGCTAAATTAATTTAACAAGAGAAAGAACAATCGGGTCAAGATTTTTGGATAAGATAACTGTCCAACAAAGTCCTTTGACGTTTGTGATGATTTTTTCAAAACAATATGGGGTCTGTAGACGGGTTATCGGCAGTCTGAGAGATGAAAACAATCCTAAACCGGGCCCCAAAAACTCTTGTTCTATTCAGCCATGTTGTAATGTATTACATTTTAAATGAGTTTAATTTCCCATTCTTTTCTCTCTTGCTGTGCTTTGAAGTTCCCAAAGCACTATGACTTTAAATCGCCCTGTTCCATGGCTGTTTTTGGCCGCACAGGAACATCTTTTTATTTTTAAATTGGGGAATCTGTGAAACTTCTCTGGCGGGTTTTGCCCATTTTCCCAAAAGGGAGTGTAAATTTTCACAAAAATTGGTGACAACATTAGATATCTGCAAAAAAATTTCCCCTTTTATGTGATTTTCGTCGGCAGTGTGGAAAAACTATAGGGTTTTTTGTAAATGTGGACACATTTTTCTTTTTTTAGGCAGGAGATGTGCCATTTTCTGTTGGTTCTTTTTGGGAGCTTGGACAATTGTTGCTGAATTTGGTGGTTGTTATCCCGGAAGGAGGTTCAAAAAAATTAATTTTCGTTTTTATGTTTGGCATTGGCTGAAGTTTTTTTAAAATTTTTTCAAGTGTTTAAAGATGGGGTTGGGGGTGACAACAAGGGGATGCGGTTCTTGTTGTCTTTGTTTTTAGAAGGTTGTTCGGGGATGGCGGGCCTTTCTTATTTGAGTGTCTTTTTTTTGGGGGTGTAACTGATGAAATCTTGTCTGGCTCCTGCTCTCTGCCTTAAATGTTTTTTTGTCTTGAAGATGATCAAAAAAATTCAGTTTCTATGAAAGGGATGGTATTTTCATTTCATGGAGAAAATTTAAAAACTTAAAAAACCATCCTTTTCGCCATGACAGCGGGGGTACTGATCCTCAACTTCTGTGTTTCTGACACTTTTGTGACAAAAAAAGGAATCATAAAAAACATTTAAACTAAATTCCCAGGTCTACAAAAACGAACCCGTCCCCCCCAAAAGTCCACCTTCCATCAGTGTTTTTTGTCCAAAAAATGTGAAAAAAAGGCAAGGCCTACTATCACATCTCCCCACCGCTCACATTTTTTCTCAGCTCAATTCTGTTTACATGCATGTCAGCTGCTTAGAGTTGTATAAGGAGAAGTCAAAAAAAAATGACACCTTTATAAATAGTATTATAATTTTTTTGGGAACACATGATTCTTTTGCGTTCTGTTTCAATATCTAAACACTAGCATGGAGAGTCGCATACAAGAGTCTATAGCTGAAGGTTGTATGCTGCCCTGTACTTTGTATATAAGGCCTCAAATGTTTTCTTTTATTTTCCTTTTTTTATTTACTTACTTCCACAGATAAAGCCAAGTACACTGCAGAGCTTCCTGTACATAACAAAGACAGGTGACTGGCACGCGTATTCTTTAGCTAAAACTCCCTACCGCTTTATGTGAAAAAAAGCAGTGTCTATCGGGGGGATGTTGGGGAGGGGCTTTTGGGGAAGTGACATGTGAAAAAACCCACTGAGAGAATAAAACTGAATAAAAAAAAAAAAAAACCCTTTTCAAGTATCATAAATTTAAAAAACTGTTTCAGACTGGAATCAAATGAACGTTTTATTCAAAAAATAAGAAAAAACAGCTACTTCAAAATGGACTCATTTGGGGTTAACCGGAAGGTTGGGCCGTCAACAGTTGATCCATTTCCACCAAAGCAGTCATAAAAAGCATTCAATTTTCCCTAAAGGTTTCTTTTTTTGCAGTTATATTCTTAAACAGAATCATTTTTTCTGTTATTTTGCGTTTTTTGAAAGTGTTTTTTTATTTTGGAATTCAGGCTTCAATTATATTCTGTCAATTATTCTAAAACATGAAAAAAAATTTCTGTTTTAACGATGTGTTTACAAGATGTTTTGGACACGGAACACACATAACCATATTTTCAAAAACAAAATATACTATTTTAAAATTATTTTGCTTGACTTTCCCAATAAACCTAACCTACACGCGGTTAACAGACGAGTTTAGAAAACTGGCGGTTGGGGGGGTTTATAATAGGCTGCTTTGCTTATCGACACTTTTCAGGACAAAAAACGGTTTTGTTTGTGAAAAAAATTTAAATTGGGGGGATCTATGAGTTTTTTTTGGGTCAGGTAATTTATGTTAATTGCATATTCCGGGCCCTTTTTTTTCATGGTAAGGGTAAATTTTTTATTTGCACAAAATAGATAAATTAAAAAAAAACCCAAACCCCATGGCAAAACATTTACTGTGATATGGTTTTGATCCACACCATGGGAAGGTGAAAGGTTCTTGGAGAAAACCCGGGAAACTATCAAAAACCCGCTGATATTCACATCGAAGATGGGGCCCCACTGTTGACCGCCTTTACCGTTTTGCTTTTGTTTTTTATTCTGCTTTTTTTCCGGGGTTACCTGTTCCTGTGATGCTTTCTTGACTCGATATTTCTTGATGCCTCACCCTCTGGCTCTTAACAGTGTGGGGTTTTTAACATCTGACCCCTGAATTCAGTCAAATTTTGGCCGACTGTTTGAGAATCCCAGCTTTCCCCCATCACTGCCCCGCGGCGGGGCCCCGATAAACCCGGGCACCAGGGGCCGGCTGGCTTCCCCATTTTCTAGGAACAACCTTTCCCCAACTGGGGGAATGTTGCGAATCCACCCCCGCCGGGGACCTCCCCGCCCGCTCCGCCCCCCCGGGGGTGAACTTTTAAAAACCCCACGCCGTTCGACAATATCAGCCCCCACGGTGGTAAGTCTCTTTAACGCCTCCCAGCCGGTTCGTTTTTGTTGATAAATGCCATTTTCGGGAAAAAAACTTTCTCCTGAAAAACTTTTTTTTATTCAATGGCCCATTTTTTTTGTACCCCTGAAACCTGGGTTTTGCGGCGCCCCACTCACTGAAGTTTTTCCCCGGGGGCTTTATCAACCCCGAGGGGCGCCCTGGCCCTCTTTTGACCTTATTTAAATTGATTTTTTTTGCAACCCCCCTTTCCCCCTTTCTTTTCCCCCTTAACTTTTAGCTCAGTATGTTTGAACTAGTCTGCTCACCACCGCTGCTTGCACACCATTTATGCCCTTCAAAATAAAAAGAACTTTTAGATAATTGCAGCTTTCTGGCTGATATTTCCCCAGATATGATCCTTCCTTTGTTTTGGGGGATTTTTAAAATCCATGTCTGCTGTCCATTTAAACCTCTGAAAAAACCCGGGCATTATTGACCCCTTTTTCTTCAAAAAGTGAACAGACCAAACATGGACAGGTTCACACACTGGGCCTGGGTTCTTTCTGGGGCTCAGAATCAGTGACTTGGGCATTTCCCCCCGCTTTTTTGATCACCCCTGTTCTGTTTAATCTGGGGTCTTGTGAGCATGGGAAACCACCACCACCCGTCCTCCCCTGTTTCACCCCCCTGCTGCTGAAGATTTTGCAGCTCTTTTCCTTCTCCCCATCATGTGAATCCCCGGATGGATGTTTTTTCAAACTTTCCACACTTCCTGCTGTTCTTTTATGGATGTCGAGCCCCCCTCAAAGAATAATCCAAAATCAAGCATGACCATGGCTAACGAACAAACTCCCCCCATCAGGCAAAAATGTGGCGGCTGGCGTAAATGGAGGAAAGGGTCTCACTTTTATTCACTGCATGAGGGGGCCGGGTCCCAATACCAGAGGCAGTCAGAGGGGCAAGGAACCGTTTTTCTGACATCATCTCAAAAAAATCGCCAATCAACATTTTATACAAAAACTAAATGCTGTCCCCCTCTCCAGCCGCGTTTTTTTTCTGCCTATGCCTTTTAATCAGATCCTCCGTTTTTTTTGGATAATTACGAAATTAGATCCCGATTCACTTTTCTGGCTCTGTTGATTTAGCCCCTCCCCGGCACGGTTCCCTCACCAGCGAACCCCTTTCACTCCGCCATCTGGGAAAAAAACGCGCCCAAGAAACCTTGGGGTCTCCCCAGATGGGGGTCAGACTGCTGAAAATGTTTTCCGGATTCTATGATGTCCAAAAAATCATAACTGTAGTCTATTTCCCATACCTTGCTCAAAACGGTTGTACATCAATTGTGAAAAAAAATGATCTTGACCCTGCCGTTTTTTCCAATCCCCAATCCCAAACTACCTTTCTTTCAAAAAAACTAGGTAGTTTTGAGCAATTCCCATCACCACAGGACCATCAGGTAATTAATCTTTTCAGTCAGGGACCCCCAAAACAACAGAAAAGCAGTGTCCAAATACGCCTTTTGGCATTGGGCCCAGGACTCCCCGGGGTTTTGGGCTTCTCGACTTATCTGCTGCTTTCGCAAATGACCCACATCAGATCTCCCGACCAATCCTGGGCTGGTGTATCTTTGCCCCCACTGGGTTCAGGGCATTTCTGCAACAGGACTCTCAGAGTCATGCTAGACATTTTTCATCTGAATCAGTCCCACTCCCTTGGGGTCCCCCCGGGGGTTTCCCTTTTTGGGGCCCCTACTTTTTTTAATCTACATCCTGCCTTTGGGGGCAATTTTTTGAAAACATGCAATTTTATATCACCCTATGCTGACATGCCAAATTTTTTTCTCCCTCAAAACTGACTCCCCCAAACCCTCCTCGACTGCCTAGCTGACATTAAGGGCGGCTGGCTGTAAACCCCTTCCCCGACGATTCAAAACCGGGTCATTGTTTTAGTCCCACTGAAAACCCCCCCCCGGGCCTCGTTTCTTCCCATTCAAAAAAACCTTTTCCAATCTTGGAATCAAAATGGGTCGTTCCTGAAAATGGATCTCAAGTCAACAGCACAGTAAAATCCTGCTTTTTCCATCTAAGGCAAATCACCAAACCAAACCCATTCTTCAACCACCTCCTGGGAAACAGTAATCCCTGCATTCTTTCATCCGGCGACTACTCTAATTCCTGTCTTTTTTGGGATCAGTAAAAACCCCCTTTTTAGACTCCAATGGCTAAAAAGTGGTTTAAGGCTTTAACAATGTAGAATCAACACATTTCACCGATTTTAAAAAAACCCCACATGGGTGCGTTAAATTCATTTCGATTTTAAAATTCTCCTCCTCACCTATAAGGCATTAACGGGCTAGCCCCCCATTTAGTGTCTTGTCCCCTTGCCCAAAACCCCTCATGTTCTTTGATCCCCAGATCAGCTGTCGAACGTTCCCCCGGCACGAAAGCTGTGGTGAAAGGGCTTTTTCCCCTTGCCCCCGGCTCTGGAACCCTGCCCCATGGAGGGAAGGCCGCTTTATGCCACATTCAAATTTCCCAAAAACACTTTTCACATTGGTTTTAATTTTAACCTGTTTCTTTTCACTTTCCCTTTTTTTTTCTTTTTTATTTGGTCCCCCGACCTGTTTTTAAAATTTTGTTTTAATTTTTTTAATGTTTTTTTTAATATTTTGCTTTTTGTCCTGCTTTTTTAACTGTACCTTGGCAGTTGTAATGCTGTTTTTTAAGTCTCAACAAAAAATATGGATGGATGGTATATTTGTTAAAAAGGCAAAAATTAAATATCATTTTTTGTTCGAAATGACATGCATAAACAAACTGCTCAAAAAAATTTAAAAGGGAAAACTTTGAAAAAACATCAAATCTTAATGGAAAAAAACCTCCTGGGAAACTTACTGATATAGACGGGGAAAGTGTTAGGGCAAAAGGGTGCCACATCGTTTTATGGAAATGAAAAAGATCAACCTACAGAGCCCTAATTAAAGGCCCCAAAACCCGAGTGAAAAAAAAATTTTGTGGCAGGCTAGTCCATTTTTCCCAAAAATTTAATTTGGGAACTCAAAAATTTTATGCAAATTTTTAGGCCCCCGTTTTTTGTATAAAGCCTGACAAATGGTGTGTTTAATGAAGATAGATGGTGTTGTGGGGGTCTCCTCCCCGATCGGACCCGGGGGTCACTGAGCCCTGGCAGTCTGATGCAACCTGGTGGGATTGGATGGACCAAAAAATAATGTCCCAGGGTGTTCTATTGGGTTTAGGTCAGGGAAAGGGGGGTGGGCCCCTCATGGTATCAAATTTCCCTTCATCCTCCGGGAAATGCCTGATACTCTCACCACATGGGCCGGTTTTTGTACCGGAGCCACTGTCCCGCATAGGTCTGACAATGGGTCCGGGTTTTATCCTGATACCTAATGGCAGCCGGTGCCTTTGTCAAGCCTGTGGGGGTGTGTGCCCTCCATGGATTGCCCCCCAGACAATCATTAACCCCCCCCAAACTGCTCATGCTGAATGATGTTACAGGCAGCATAATGTTCTCATGCTTCTCCAGACCCTTTCATTTTGTTACATGCTCAGGGTAAACCTGCTCTCATCTGTAAAAGCACAGGGCACCAGTGGTGCATTTGCCAATTCTGGTATTCTATGGGGAATGCCAACGAGCTGCATGCTGCTGGGCAGTGGCTCAGGGCCCATTAGAGGACATGGGGCCTTTGGGTCACCCTCATGAAGTCTTTCTGGTTGTATGGTCAGAGACATTCACACCAGTGGCCTGCTGGAGGTCTTTTTGTGGGGCTCTGGCAGTGCAATCCTGTTCCTCCTTGCCCAAAGGAGCAGATACTGGTCCTGCTGATGGGTTTGGCCCTTTCTATGGCCCTCTCCAGCTCTCCTAGAGTAACTGCTTGTCTCCTAGAATCTCCTCCATGCCCTTGAGACTGTGCAGGGAGACACAGCAAACCTTCTGGCAATGACACGTATTGATGCCATCCGGGAGTAGTTGGACTACCTGTGCAACCTCTGTAGGGTCCATGTATCACCTCATGCTACCAGTAGTGACACTGACTGTAGCCAAATGCAAAACTAGTGAAGAAACAGTCAGAAAAGATGGGAGGGAAAAATGTCAGTGGCCCCACCTTTAAACCATTCCTGTTTTGGGGGTCACCCATTGTTGCCCTCTAGTGCATCTGTTGTTAATTTCATTAACACCACAGCAGCTGAAACTGATTAACAACCCTCTGCTACTTAACTGACCAGATTAATATCCCATAAGTTTCATTGACTTTTTTAAACTCTGATTAAAAAGTGTTCCTTTAATTCTTTGAGCAGTATATTTACAATGTGTATGTCTAATCTCAAGATGTGGATCAATATTTGACAACTGCATTGGTTTGGAAAATGGACATATTTGGTATGTGTTTAAGCTTTTCCTCCATGCCCCATAGTATGTAATGTAAAGTGCCAGTGCAGGCAAAATATTTTTTTATCTAATTAAAATGCTTAACTTACGAACACAATTTCCAAATGCATTTGGTATATGCCATGCTTCTGAAGATATAACTTTTACTTGAAGAATACCAAACTTATCCTTTAATGACAAGGTTCCGTACCAGATTATGCCCTTTTTAACTGTGAGTCATTTTTAATTTTTCTGTCTTTTCTGTTTCGTGGTTTTTTTTTCTTTGTGTAACATTTTTGCTTTACTTTTTTAACAATAATTTTGTTAATCTCTTTTTGCCAGTTCTTGTTCAACCTACATTTTGATATTTTTGTTTGCACTAGGTCATGTTTGACCTGCTTTGTTTCCCTTTTTGTCTGATTTGTTTTATACACTTTTGGCTTCTTTATAGACCCCACATCCTCCAGTTGTCCTTCTCATTTGGAGTAGAACTTTAAAAATTTCAAAATGGACTTTCTTCTCCTTCCCAAACCCAAAGGGTTTTTCAATGTTCACATTTAGTTGTTGACTTATAATGTTCTAATAATATAGCTTCTTTATTCGGGGAAATCTATAAACAATGAAACCTAAGAATGGGACCTAACTAAAGCAGAATCTTATAGTATGTCTTATTCTAAAAAGTCTTATCTAATAGGATATTAAATAGGAATGTTACAGGAGTAAGACATAAGACATATTGTTGTGGTTTATTATAATTCCATGGCATACTGCTTTGTATCTCACTAGACCTTCAATGAAGTGCGTGTGTGCTTGTTTATTTATAAGTACCCTTAGAAGATTGTTTCCTACTTTGAGCATAATGTCACAAGGATAGTCTCTGGTCTCTGTGGGCCAGAACTGAATTAAACTGGTATGATAACAGATGAATTAAGTTTTCCACATGTTCTATCATATATGCGGTTTCAGCTCAAATTATAGCGCTGCCATGGATTTTTTTTTTGAATTTTTCTGATATTTATATGTTGACTGTAAGAACATTTCTGTAAAAATGTACATTTGATAAGGTTTTATTAGCTTCAGTATTTAGCTGTGAAACCGATTAACTCAAATTTGTTTTTGATTTATTTCAAGCAATATCACACCCTTGCAAAAAACTATTCAGCCATGGTCTCCTATTAAAGAGTTCTTTAAACTCATGCTCCCAAAATTTTTTTCAGTTTCATCATTCCAGATATATTAGTTAAAACCTTAAGAAGAGTTCAAGAAGTCTACTGCTGTAACGGGTCTGTATCTTGTTTCTCCATTGCTTTCACTTTACTCTGACTTTTCCAGCATGGCCTTTCTGGTATTTACTTGCTAATGGTTCTTTGTTGTATTTCCAGGATGTCTTGAGAATATGTGCTCAAATTTTTGCTGCTTATGGATGAGTCCTTCTATGACGGCCATTCATTCTTTTTCTATCTGTCTGTGTTTGGTAGACACAGCAGCAATTATTTGTCTGCTTTGTGGGTTTATGTATATATATATTTTCAGTGGCTCTAGCTTTTGAAACAGGGGAAGCTCATATTGGGCCCTTTCATCATAAAATTCATTATTTGTTTTGTAAATTCTGTCCTCCATTCCTTTTGCAGAAAATGGTCTGTGACCATGTCGACCAATTGCCATCTTTTCCAGGGACTTAACCAGTTTCCTCTCAATGGTCGGAGAGAAAAAGTTGCTCAAACGATCTTGGCCCATCATGTTGGGGTGTATGACTTGAATCGTTTTAAACAGGAGAACTCCTCTCTACACCTGCTGATGTAGTAATTGTTGCCACCCGACAACAGCTTGTAGCTTAGGCATTGCACTATCCAACCCATGTCTTTAAAACACCAAGAAATCACACAGCTTACCTTCCTTGTAAGTCATGATCTGAATATAATTGGGAAGTTCAGATCTCAGTCTCCCTGAGTCGAAATGGCCAAACTTTTAAACCCCTTTAAAATTCCTCCTCTGGAAACACTGTCTCATTTCATCAAATTTCCCTGGATTGAATAATTCTAAGAAGCTCATGCTTCAAATTTGAAAACGGTGAAAATTCTTCCATGAGATTGTCTAGGATGGCCATGCACAAATTTCTATGGGTCCTGGGGATCCTGTAATTGTGGATAGACGCGCTTTCAAATAGGTTCATCTGGGTCTAATGTGAGATTTGCTGTTTTGCATAAACTGTGATAAGCCCCCCTCTGACCTCTTCTCCTTGAAAAAAAGCAAGGAGAGCCCAATTCTTTTTGCAGTACAGACATCCATAGCCCTTTGTTGGACAATACCCAAAGGCAACATCTGTCTCAGAGAATCTTTGTTCATATGTGGCAACATGAACACAAACTCAGAATCCTCCAGTTTCCTTATGAAGCCTTTGGCAGCATCTAATGTGTCATCATCCATGCTCTCATCCTAGGTAATCTTGTCAAAAGTCTGCAGGAGGCAATCATAATTGTTTTCCACAGTGCTCACTATCCGTGAAATTCCATCGAGTAGGAGCATTTCTGGTCAATCTTAAGACCCTGCAGACTCAAGAAAAGACACCCTTTTTGTGGACTTTGAAAAAATGTGGTGAACCCAGAGAGATGAAAAAAATATTCTTGACTCAGGCAAGCATTAGCACCCTGGGACAACACCAGGTTCACTCTGTGTGCACAGAATGCACAAACACTGCACTAGGGCTATTACTTTAATTTTTGGCCTGTAGGTAATTAAGGGATGAAGCAAAGACAGCAGCCCCATCGTAGGTTTGTGTCACAAGTTTTTCTCTAAAACTGTAGCCCTGCATGTTCTCATTTAAAACATCAAACACAGACTGAGATCTGACCCCTGACACATCCAAAAATCCAATGAAGCCTCTTGATTTTACCTGCACTATCCACGTATCTAACAATAACAGACAGTTGGGCATGGCAAGATATGTCGCTGCTTCATCCACCTGCCATGCAAAAAGGAGCAGTCTGAATTTCACCTTTATATGATCAGAAAGTGGCTGCTAGAGCAAAATCAAGTCATTGAGTGGGACATACCAGAAAAAACAGCTGATGACTGAAATTTTGTGGTCAAGACAGAGTCAAATTTTCTAATGTTTTGTAAATTCCTGTAATTCCCCTTATTTGCTGATTCACTACTCTCATCATGCCCCTGAATGCCAGCTCCTAACTTAAGAAGAAGTCACATCAATTAGCGGTTTAGGAAGGCCCTGTTTTTTTTTTTTCTGTTTCATTATGTTTGCCACCTGAATAAGACTTTCATTGATTACATGTTCAACCCTGACCCTGCCCAACAACCTTGCACATGAACTCACATGTTCTTTGCACTTTTCATACCTTTATATGCCCTTCAAAGTTACCCAGATCCCCAAAAACCCCCGTTTGACCAAACACATCCCCTTCCCAGAAGGTTTTTGTCAGAGGCATGGCCAACAGTACATTTTCTTTGTCACAGCACTTCCAGTCAGCCAGTTCACCTTGTCATACCAAAGGGGATGAAAGACCTGTTATTTTGTCCTGATTTTTGCTCCAGATCAATCTTGGGCGTTTGGGCTGCCCTCCGCTTAATTCTGAGTCTCCTCGTAAGGAAGACTACTAAATGGTTTTGCTAAAAGCAGGTCAACAATAATGCACCGTCTGCCATTATACACAGCTTGCTAGCTGGCTAGTTTCTTTTAATTATATGAACGAATAACTTTACAATGCTGGGAAAAAAGGAGCAAGGTGAAGAAGCTTATAATATGTTTTTTTTTTATTATTTAAAGAATGATTTGTACAAACAAGAATGGTTTATATCACCAGCAAACAATACAGAGTGCAGCAGTTTGTTGTACGACTTCACCTGCAAATCCACATGGACTGAACTTCCCAATTCTGTAGTTCTGATGATACTTAAGACATGCTGTCAATCAAAAAGGGTTCCGCCTTTAAACAGCTCCTCCAATCATCTGCAACAGCCCAGCCCTGGGGCCCCCACTGCTCCATTCACTCCCAGAGAAGCTGAGCTTCCCGGAAGTGACGATTTTGTGCATTTTCCAATAACCATCCAGCTTTTCTGCAGTGAAAAAGCTCCTCTGTGCTTGCCCATGAGCTCCAGTGAACGGCTTCAGGAGGGTTTAGCGCTGTGTGCCCGGGAAAAGTATGACAAGAAAATTGCGCCCAAAAAATCTACAATAAATACCTGATTCTGAATGAGCTAGTCATGAAGTTGAACGCTTTCTACGCACTTTTTTATTAAAACCAATATAAATACGACGTGATATATGACATTTATTTTCTGAATAGTAAGGAAGCGGAGCTTCCTTTGATCTTAGAGCAGTCGCCACTGATATATATATATATATATATATATATATATATATATATATATATATATATATATATATATATATATATATATTATTGTGACAAGCCGGGTCCCATGCCCGGCCGGACGCCTGATGCATACGCCCGGGGAGCCATCATGGACTTTGCAATACCTCCCAGGGCGCTTGGGGCAGTCTCCTGGCACTGGATTCCTCCTCAATCTCCCGTGGCTCCCTGGGACATGGAGTCCCACCACAGCAACCCGGTAGATGGGGTGGCCTAGGGGTGCTGCAGATCAGCCACCACACTGGACGATTATCAGCCCCACCGGGGGCATAAGACCAGCTGGTCAGGCACCTGGATCACTTCCGGGGGGGGCATGGGCCTGCCTCCCCGCAATCGAGGCCAGAATCGGGAGGAAGAGGACGAGGTTGCCTGGGAGGGTGGTGGAGCAGGAATGGGGTTTGTGTTTGCTTCTTTGTGTTTGTGCTTTGGACTGTGTTTGGGCTGTGTGAAAGAGGCGTGTCCACAGCTAAGGATAAATATTTGTGAGTGTGAACACGGCTCTGCCTATTCTATGCCGGGTCGGGCGCAAAAGCCCTTGTTTACATGGCGAGTCGGCGGATCCCGGCCCGTCCATTTGGGTCGGAACCTGCGTTTTTACTCTTGCTGACCCGGCATGGGGAAGCGCAACAGCCGGGGCACGCTCGGCTCAGCGCGCGAGAGCGCGGGCCCCGCGCAGGGTACAGGCAAGCAGTCGGGCGGACTGCACGCAAGCGCACTGAAGCGCCCCACACGCGGCAGGGGCCGCAAGCAGGCACGCAAGCCAGCGGGACTACCCAACCGAGCCGCCGAGTGCTGCAGGCGCCTTTTTTTCATGGGGAAGAAGCCGGGCGGACACAGAGGCCAACTGGCAGAGCCGCCGCACGTGTCCCGCAGGGGTTGCAAACCGGGGGTAGGTGACGAGCTTGGTATGTTTCGCCTGCGGGGCATCCTACCTCCTGGACGCCGGGGGAGCACCCGGTGCGGGCAGGGGCAATGTCCATGGCATGCGCGGAGCCGCTCGGGGGTGGCGGGCGGAGCTGTGTCTTCCCCTCGGTTTGAGCCAGCGGCTGGCGGAGGAGGCCGGACGAGGTTCCCCGCGCCCCTGCAAGTGGGGCAGGAGCTCCAAACAGGTAACGGGGGGGGGTGTAATACCCGCCCGAGGAGGATCGGCAGGGGGGTGACGGACGCCCTTCCCTCTCTCCCAGACTACCAAGGGGGCCCGTGGGGATCCACAGGGTCTTTTGGCAGGGCGGCGGAGGGCACACGGAGCCAAACCACCGCCGCCGCCACTATTAATTTTCTTTGGGGTGTAGGGGGGGTGAAGTCCTTTTCCTCCCCCTACAGTCCCCTTTTAAAGTTTTTTAGGTCCGTCGGGCGGGGGGAGGGCTGGGAAAAAGCTCGGTATCCGCGGGCCTAGCTGAATAGCCGTGCGGGTGGCCAGCCTCCCACCGGCAGGACAGAGCGGTGCAGGTAAAGCCGGCACCGCAGAGAAAAAGGGGGGCGCGCGGGAGCAGTGTTGCTTAGTACTGCCTGTCAGGCGGACCGCCCACCACCGAAGGCTGCTGTGATGACGACAGCAAGGCGACGGCGGCGGGAGGCAAGCAGGTGAAACCCCTGCCAAACAACCCGCCCCCACCGCTAGCGCCAGTCTTGGGGGCAGTCCAAAGGAGCAGGCGGCGGGGTCCCTCCTTTTCATAGGGGACTCAGACCGCCAGTGCGACCCAAGGAAAAGGGGAACCGGGAAAAGAACCGAAACCCCGTGCATAGAGCAGTGGCTGAGCGAGCGGGAGGGCTGCACTGCAGAGGGCGGGAAAGCCAAGCCTCCTCGGGCGAAGGCAGATGTTCCTGCCTGCTTCCGCATGCAGAGGGGCCGTACTGGAGAGTCGGTGTTATGACTGTGCGCGTGGCCATGTTTTGGCGGCTTGTCCCGAGGACATCGGGGAACGCCCCCAACCTGTTTTTTCTGTTTTTACAGGCGCAGCCCAGGGAAACCCGGAATGCCGACTCCCATCCTGGAGAAGACGCCCGGGCGGCCGCTGAGCCCCAAGCCTCATCTGAGGGAGGGGCCATGTGACGGACAGCGGGGCCCTGCCCGGGCCGGACGCTCTGATGCATACCCCCCGGGGAGCCCTCATGGACTTTTACCTCCCGGCGCTTGGGGCAGTCTCCTGGCACTGGGTTCCCCTCAATCTCCCCGTGGCTCCATTTGGGGCATGGAGTCCACCACAGCAACCGGTTGGGAGATGGGGGGCGCTGGGGGGGCTGCAGAGATCCCGCCACCACACTGGACGAGTTATCAGCCCCACCCGGGGTGCAATTAAGACCAGCTGGTCAGGCACCTGGATCACTTCCGGTGGGGCATAAGCCTGCCTCCCAGCAATCGAGGCCAGAATCGGGAGGGAAAAGGACGAGGGCCTGGGAGGGTGGTGGGCAGGAAAGTGTGGTTTGTGTTTGGCTTCTTTGTGTTTGTGCTTTGGACTGTGTTTGGGCTGTGGGCACGGGAAGGCGTGTCACACAGCTGGAAAATAAATATTTTGGTGGGGAACACGTGCCTCTGCCTATTCTATGCCGGGTCGGGCGTATATATATATATATATATATATATATACATAGGGACACGGTGGCGCAGTTAAACGCTTGCTGCCCCGAGTTAGAGGGCCCGGGTTCACTTCCGGTCCCCCTGCGTGGAGTTTGCATGTTCTCCCGTGTCTGCGTGGGTTTCCTCCGGGCACTGGGTTTTTCCCACAATCCAAAGACATGTGGATTGGTGATTCTAAATTGGCCCTAGTGTGTGCTTGTGTGTGGGTGTGTTTTGTGTGTCCTGCGATGGGTTGGCACCGCCCGGGATTGGTTCCTGCCTTGTGCCCTGGGGTTGGCTGGGATTGGCTCCAGCAGACCCCCGTGACCCCGTATTTGGATTGGGTTAGAAAATGGATGGATGGATATATATATATATATATATTGTGGATTGTGCCTGGCAGTTTTTCCGCCAGTCCCAAGCGCCAGATAAGCCTCACTGCAGTATGGAGTCAAGACCAGCAGGGGTCATGGATTTTGGGCTTATCCTCAGCCTGCTGGATCC